>NC_085018.1:10267113-10567113 GCF_963692335.1 Osmerus eperlanus | reverse complement strand
CCCCCGGGTCCCGTCAACCTCTGTGGCCCCCCAGCGGTACACTCCCTGTGGCTCTCAGTGACCGGCCGGCATTGCTGTGCTAATGAGAAAGCAGAGGGAGGCTTTGGCCACGTCTCTGGGGGCGTCGTGAGGGGAGGGGAGGGGGGGGGGGCGGGTTGTCAACAGAAGTCCTCTTTAGCCACCGCGACAGAGGGCGGGCCTCCTCCCTCCCATCCTCTTCCCTTGAGCTTGACAGCTGTCCATCTGCTCTGTCAATCACCCCCGCTCCCGAGTTGGAACTGAAAGAAGCGTGCTTTTGTGTTGGCGCACAATGCAAGGATTAAACGGAATTCCCAAAAGTGGGAATGTGTCGCCGAAACTAATGATGTAGGTGCACATGCTCCGCGTGACGTCCGGTGTTTGTGAGGCCATCTGCCCGCTCTTTTTTCCTGCTGTCCGCAGTGACCGACAGCGGACCGACGGGAGCCACGGCGAGCACTGACTGCGTGGGTCCTCTAAAAGCGTGCAGTCGCTCAAAGCTGAGGAGAAGAAGCAATGCATGCTGGGTTGTTCCTCTCGCATCAATTATTCAGCCTTACTCGATGGATTATGTTTATTCTGTCCTGCCTACTACGGGAACGGGCTGCTCGGAGAGGCGGCCTCCGAGAGAGGGGCGGAGAGAGGCTTCGGCGCGCTATGAATCTATCATCACACAGGCACAGTGCAATCGATAGCACATACCCCTGTGAAGATCAAGCTAATGCACTGGCCTGATTGAGGCTTGTTAGCCAGGACAGAGAGAAGGACGGGGGGAAGAGGAGGGGGAGAAGTGGGAATGGTGGAAAAATCAATCGACCCCCCCTCCTCCCCCCCGTCTCCTCCCTTCCTCCACCGAGGTTCAAGAGCTCCCCCGTTAATGATGCGACTTTGACGGTAACGCAAGAATGCTCCTCCAATCATCATTCACCACTGAGTTTAGAACGGAGAGTAGTCGCACCCTGTAGGAGACAAAGAATCTTGGTCGTCCATCATCATATCCATCGTGCTGCTAGCTTGTGTAAGGTTTGTGGCAACAATCATAGGAGACTACAAACCCTAAAAGGGTTTGTAGTATATTTCCTTCACCAGATGGACCAACGTTGGACTCCAGCCCAAGTCTTAACACACGGATGAGGAGAGTGAGACACAGTCAGTATTAGAGGTCATCCAACTCCAACTACACTTCACACTTTCTTTTCTGTGGTCCATCTCAGGAATCCTCCCACTCCGGCGGGGTTCAGTTCTTCAGGGGCGAATCCCGGCTGGGACCCCCAGGCAGAGTGAGGGGGACCCCACAGGGCTTTCAAGCCCAGGAAAGCCACTTCAGAGAGGGATTAGAACGGGGGAACAGGGGGAGCTGGAGCTACTGGAGGTGGCTCTTTTTGTTCCACCACAGAAAGGAAGTGTGAAAACACCCCCGATTTCTCACAGCGGGGCTCAAAAGGAAACAGAGAAAGAAGGGGAAAGATCAGCTCGAGCAGAATGAAGGCCTCTTTCACTCGCAGCAGTGGCTGTTGTTGATGTTGTTGCTGATGGGCTTGTGAAACCTCCGGAGCTCATTCTGGGAAAGCCCTTTGGGAGCTGACTGTGTCCAGAGCCTGTGTGTCCACAATTCAACCAGGCAAGCCAGTCAAGTGTCTCCATTATTAACGAGGTAAGGGGGCTGTTATGACTGTTTATTGATTGTTTAGATACCTCGCCATGGAAAAACAACGTCGGGGAAATGCATCCGTGACCTGTCACCAACGGGCCGAGAGTCACACAGCTTGTTGATTTTAGGCGCTGAAGACACCAGAGCCATTTGTTGAAACGTGAGCTGTTTTCACGTTGGGCAGGCTCTGAGGAGTGGCCCCATGACCATTTAACCGTGAATTAGTTTGGGTTCCAGGTCCTGTCATGGCTCAGAATGGGGATCTCAGGTTCAACCAAGGGGTACAACAGAGAGCGTTCTGGCCCTATACTGATTGGGTAGTCATTTTGAAGTATTTTCTTGATACTTGACCTACAGGCTAATTACGGTAATGTCAGAAAGGTTTAATGTAACATAAGGCCTGATGAGAGTGTACATGGAGAACTATCTGAGAGGAAAATAGCTCCAGTTTAAATGTGCGAGTCCAGCCGTTGAAATCATTCACCTCTAATACAAACCAATGTCAAGGCCATACATTGATTCAACCCCCTCCTGCCAAACAGAAACCTTTCAACAGAGTCTGGAGTTTCTTCATTAGTCATGTAAACCAAATCACTCAGAACATGTTTCCTCTGCGTCCTGGCGGGTTTGCAACTCCTCGTACGTTTTTTCTCCTCATGATAGCTTTTAAAGATCAACAAGCACAGGAGAGACCCGCTCAACTTTAATCAGCTTCAGTCAGACGGTTACGATTGTGCTTTCGCGCCCTCCTGGATTGAACGTCAGACGCACACACACGCGCTTAGAATACGTTGAGACAGATGTTAGTCATTCGTTTGGAAACATACATGTGCAAGGCCACGCACACACACCTGGACAGCCTCGCGTCTGGACTCCAGCTCCAGACCTCCCAGGAGCTCCAGAGGAGTGTCTCGGGCAGCCAGCTGGGCCGTGGAAACACCAGCCCGCCTGCCTGCCTGCCGTCTGCGCGCACGCGTCCAGACGGAGAACAGCGCGCGCCGGTCGTAGCGTGCTCACGTCCCGCTCATCTGCGCTGGCGCGGGCGCGTGAGCACGTATCTGTGACCCGCCCGTGCTCTCTTTACCTCCCTCGTTCGAGCTGGGGCCGGGGCAGGGCGAGCTGGGGCTGCTGTCAGGGGAAATCAGGACAGAAAGGTTGGAGGGGGGGAAAGGTCTGGCCTCGGCGTTATCTCAGAGCCTGGACGGACACCTCATTAGACACTCCCATCACACCCGGCACCTGGACACGACACCAGGGGGGGAAGGGTGAACGTAGACCCTCTAACTGGCCACAGGCAGGGGGGAGAAGCCCGTTTCTGAGACGCTACAAGAGGGAAATTCTTAGTCACGTACGTGTCATGGTTTCATCTACTTGTGAGCATGAGGAAGACACAATCCAAGTGCACCAGCTCACAGTGCTTGTGTTCACGTCCCGGTGTCGGCGCTTCCCCCCCCGGCGGTGAAGACGTGGCTCCTCGTGAAGGACGGCTCCACGGCATGGCCGCCCCTGTTCTCAGTTAGCTCCACGTCTGGTGCTGATTCAATGTGAACTTGTGTCTTGTAGCACCTCATCAGGTTCACCCCCCTGCCCCCCCCCCCCGCCCTCCCCCTGACGGCTATTCCTCTCCGTGTGGGCACCCTGGGGACCCCCCACCCCACCCCCCCCACCCCAACTCCAGCACCTCTACCAGCCTAGCATCCACGGTCACTGCCTCTCCTGCTGCCAGATGTTTCCAGTGCCCGTAAAGGGGCTCTCAGCTGTAGAAAATGACTTTGGCAGGCCCCCCTTCATACAAGACTCTCCCGATGTGTTTCAGCTCCGTGACCTCCGACCTCTGTGGAAAGTCTGAAGACGGATCCAGCTGTGCGTCAAAACAACCGCCTGGTCGGCCCCTTCTCCGACCATACTCGCGAATGATTCATCGAGAGCCTGCAGCGAGTTGCACTGCACACTCGAACCCCGATCGGCCAAAAAAGACACAGAGCTGTCAACAGTCAACAGCTGGGATGACGTGCCGCGTTCTGGCTGAGGGGAGGATATTTACAGACACGTTTCCCACTCTGTCCATGGGTGGGGTGTGTCTGCTCCAGGCTTTGGGGCTGGGGGGAGGGGCAGCAACCCCCCCGACACCTGACAGGCAGGGCCCGTGGGGGGGAAAGGAGTGCTGTGAGAGGGACGGGGAGGCCAGATGCTCCTCACTTCAAACACAATTATCTACCTCCTCATCAGCCAGCTTGAGAAGAAAATCGACGAAAGCCCTCACAGGCGCGACAACGTGCTGAGGTCTGAGGCTTCCGCGCAGGATCGGAGGTCTGAAGGACAGAGAAGAGAGACACAAGCGATTTTGTCGAACCAACATCGCCGCCTTGTCTCCCCAGCCTCTCTGCAAACAACGGAACAGCCGGGCCTCTCTCCTGTGCCCCGTCTAATCTAGGTTACAGCCAATCGGCTCCCCTTTAATGAACTGTGACCTATACTCAGGCACGTCCCCCTGCTGTCCACAGAGTTATGGCTGCGAGTTAGTTTCAGTAGGCTTGAGTCCTTTTGGGATGGATGACTTTTGTCCCTCCAGCATACCCTGGAGACTTCATGGTGCGGTTGCCAGGTTCTCATTAGCAGGGGCTCTAGCTACAGGGGCTGTCTGAGGTGCAGCCTGCAGGGAGGCTGTAACAAGCAGGAGGGCCCTCTCCGGTCCTGGAGCTCTCCTGCAGAGTGGCGTGAGGATCATTCTGACACACCGAGCCCAGGGGGGTCCCTGCTGGCCAGGCTGCCTTCATTAGTGCGCCTAACGTCAACTCTGCCTCCTGACTCCTCTCCTGCCTCTTCTCCAGCCTCCTGCCTCCTGCCTCCTGCCCTCAGGTTTGTTATGACTGTGCCTGAAACAAGGCTGGAGTCAAACCCACCAGGCTAAGCAGGAACAACTTGGACACAACTGACTGGCAGCCAGGAGCCCCACTGGGCCATAAAACATTGCTCAAACTAGGCGAAGTTACCGTAGGACCTCTCTCTCTCTCCCCAAAAATAACTTTCTCACGAATGCAGATTTGGAGCGTCTTTTCTCACAATTAGGGAGGAGAAGTAAAGCACACAGCTCTACTGTGGAAACAACATTTGGTTTCAGAGAATTTGCTGGTTGTTAGCATGAAGGTCTCATGTCCTGTTCCTCATCCATCATTAGCGAGGGGAGCCGAGCAGCACAACGAGAGGATGAAGCCAACACAAACTGGAGTGCATCACTCTCTGGATTAGTGGGCTCCTTGCAAAAGTCCATAAACCAGCATATTCATCTCATCGGATCACATTGCACAGCGTTTCAGAAATGGCAGGGTCGAGAGCCAAAAGGTACACGTGATACACATCTCGGGCAATTTGACTGTGTAGAAAACAGCTGCCCCATGCCGTAGTGTGAGTTGTGCTCAGGAACCCAGATGCCCCCTGTTCCATCCTGCTCTGGTTTGAACATCCAACAGACTCGAATTTCAATCTGTAACAGAGGAAGTATTGAACGGTTTAACGTTAACTCGAAGAAGCTGTGGAATTTGTCAACATGAAGGTGCCTTGATCTGGACTAAATCAGAGGGCTTTCTGATACAGAGAAGAACACACTGACTCACTGCATCCCTGCCCCCCCCCCCTCCCTGCTCCCAACATCAAACTGACGAACACAATTACCCCGGATCCCTCAGACATGATCTGTTTACATTGAGCTTTTACATGCAAGGCTCCCAGACAACATAAACATCATGTTGGTGTGCAGCCTCGTGGCTATGAGATCCGTTTGGCGCTCATCTGGATAAGCTTATGTGGTTGTGAGGAGGGCGGCGGGGGTAAAAATGTGCTCACCTAGGTGTCACACCTTTGCCTCCTTCATTTCCTCCCTCGTGCGCCCCCCCCTTGTCCAGTGTCAGAGCCGTCACGCCCCCCTCCCCGCACCCGCTCCTCCACTGGCGAGGGGCCTGACGAGGTCCAGATGTGGCCCAGATGAGGCTCATTTCCGAGGCTGGGCCCAGAGAGGAGCCGTGGACAGCAGGGGGCTCCATCAAACTGCCATTGGTTCTGCTCACAGCACTCTGTGACAGGACCCTCGGCTCATTAATGTGCTGGAGATCGACATGAGAGGTTAGGGGAGGGGAGGAGAGAGGAGAGAGGAGGGGAGAGGAGGGGAGAGAAGGGGAGAGGAGAGAGGAGGGGAGAGGAGAGGAGAGAGGAGGGGAGAGGAGAGGAGAAGAGAGAGGAGGGGAAAGGAGAGGAGAGAGGAGAGGAGGGGAGAGGAGAGAGGAGGGGAGAGAGGAGGGGAGAGAGGAGGGGAGAGGAGAGAAGAGAAGAGAAGAGAAGAGAAGAGAAGAGAAGAGAGGAGGGGAGGGGAGAGGAGGAGATTATAGTCAATATTTCATGTAATCAGACAGTCAAGGTCACAAATGCTGATGCAGCTCCACTTCCCTCACACAGAACGGACCACACGTTAAATCCTCTCACAGATCCCAACACCTCTGCAGTCACAAGGGAGTGACGGACCATGCCAGGAGAGTGCTAACAGAGTGGTGACTACCATCACCTCACCAATCGAAATGATTCCATGTTGCCACCCACCCACACGCAAACCACAAACTAGCCACATACCCAATGATGTTGTATGTCAAAGGTTTTAAATAACTTAATGATCTAACCAAACCACAGTGTTTCATTATGTCACACTTGGTTTCAAACGGGGCGTGCTGTAATTAAGACTTAAATCTCTAATACTAATACATCTTGACAATGGTGTTTTAAAATGCATTCATGACATCACATCACATGATATCGGCTCATTGGATAAAGTGGGGTGTTTAAGTGGCCTCAGAGTGTGACTGTGGTGTGACTGTGTGAACAGAACGCTGAACGCTGAAGTCATCCGACTACAGGGGAGCCTGGTCTCTTGGAAGACTCACCATGGCAACAGCTACAGTTGTAGAAAGGTAACCCCGGCCAGGCCTGAAGGCACTAAGGTTCACCAGATTTTTGTTTTGATGGAAGAGAACAGTGTTTTTCTTGTTGTCCCAGTGGCAAAACAACCTCATTCTTAATCTTTTCTCCAAAAACAGGTTTAGACACGGCAGCGTCAACACTGCCTCTGCCAGACTTAGACGGGGGGTTAATGGGGAGGCAGCCCACACCCCCACCCCATTCTTAATCAAGCCCCACACTCTCTCTGACCCATATTCCTGAGCAGCTGACATTATTTAGGTGTGAAGTTCAACCTTGTGGAAATCAAAATCCTGTCTGTGGGTGCAAACCGTGTGTGCCTCATTTCCCTGGAATTCAACAGGGGGAGGGGGGGATGTGCCTGCTCTGCAGCACCCCAGGAAGTACTAGCACCGTGGTGTTTCTAGAAAACCTCACAGGAAACAACCGCAGATCCGATTTTCCTCGGGCTGAGGTCAGAGGGCGAGCAGAGTCGTAAATACTTCGAGTCCGTCTCAGACCCGGGTGAGATCTTAGCCCGCAGACCCAGGGCGGTCTGCTCCGCTACAGAGCTACGCAACTGGGATCATTTGGCACCTTGTGAAAGGGATCAGGGGGGACAGAGATATGGCCCACAGCTCATTATTCCTGTCCTGGCCTGATTCTATCTGCCCAGGTGTCTCAGCTGAACTGCCCCACTACACAGAAACAGGACGGAGAGTATGGCTGTTGCTAGGGAGAGCAGTTTCAACAAACATAAACAGTGCTGAACAGGGAAAGTTTGGTTTACTTTGTTATCTTGACCGATTTTTTTGTCTTTTCGTGTATTTACAAAGCACATATTTGTCATTCTGTGTTTTACAAGTGTTTCACATAGCACAAAGCCACCAAAACAAAAACGCACCCTAACATGTTTTCCGATAACTTTCCACTGACTGAAGCATTGCGCACTTCAGGACGAAAACCATTCAAAGCTCAACATGCTCTCCGGCGGATGGGCGCTGCAGTCCACAAAGCTCTCATCAAAAGCTGAGAGGTGCAAACCATCCTATGAACCATCCTATGCATTCTGTATGATGACACGATCTGTCACTGGTATATTTGGCATGTACAAGACAGTGTCCAGTCTTTCTTTGGTTCCATTCTGAAAGGGCCGGGTTTCCAGCCTGTGGTGTGGGTGGGCTGACCTTGGCTGAGGTGGGCTGACCTTGGCTGGACGTTACAGACCCGCGGCCCTCCTCTGCCCCGGCACGCAGGGATGTTTCAGGACCGGCTCTCTGGATCACAGCCCGTCTGTCAGCGGTGAGCCTGATGAACACCCTCCACCCCACCTGCCCCGGCCTCACACCTGGGACTAATGGGCCTGTAAACGAGAAAGCAATTAGAGTGCTGAGAGAGCCGTTCCCGCCCACCATGCCCGGGCAGCAGTGCCAGTCTGTTCACAGCCCCAAATTGGACTCTGCTGTTGGCCAGGGGGGACATTCATTAATCCCATGCCCGGCAGCCTGTCAGAGGATTTATTGTTTCTCCCTGAATTCAGCAGCGAAAGCTAACAGAGAGTACAGGATTAGTCTGTGCCCCAGCATGGTTTCTTTATGGCATCAGCCAGACACTGATGTTTAGTCCCAACCACTGTATCTCTGCCATGGTAACGTGAGTCAGCTATGCTAGTTGCCAGTGCTCCAGGCACGACGAGGCTTCGTACCTGCACCCGTCGTTGTTTTCAAATAGATGTGGCCCCCATGCAATGTGTTCGGCGAAGACATCATGCGTGTCATGCCTGTGCTATCATTGAGACAGGCTGTCTCGGGCATTGGCTTGTTCGATCCATGAAAAAGAGCCCCCATTTCGCTTTCTATCTGCTGTCCTGCTCTAACATTGGGAGTTCAAAAGTCAACAGGCAGGTTTACCAGGTACCTCTAGGGGCCGTCAGGAGACGTGGCACTGTATGAAGGATTAGCCACAGTTCAGCCAACAGACAGCTTAGTTACAGTGTTTACCCAGAGCATGTGAAAATCACCTCCATATGGAATGACTTTACCTTTTGTACAGTATCGTAAGACACGCTAAAGGACTCATTCATACATAAGAGTGAGGGCTATGCGTGCCTCTTGTATACACAAGCCCTATCGACTGGGTTGTAATAGTGGGTGCAGGGCCAGTGAAGAGCCTTCTCACTGGCTCCATTGTGTTATGGTTGGCACCAACTCCATGGAGAGAGGGAGAAACTTAATCCTCTGCTGTTCTTTTATTTGGCTTGGGGAACAGAAAATTACCTACTCCCTTCAGAGCAAGCCCTGTGGAAACAGGTCTCCACCATTGTATTAACAGCTTGAGGGAGATCGACTTGAGGTAATAATTCATTCAGCGATGGCCACGGCTACATCCACGGACCTTGTTAACAGCGCCTCGAAGGGGGTCCGATGTCTGTTTCCTTCATAGGCCCTCGATGAGCAGCTGTTGGCTCTCACATCAGAGTTTTTAATGTGCCAGCGCTGATAGCTCTGATGTCAGATTGTGTTCGGCCGCGTCAATGAGAAGCGAGAGAGGCCAGGTAGACTCCTAAAGGCAGGAGAGGAGAACAGGAGAAATCCTGATGAGGATAATTAACCCTCGTGCTGCCTTCGGGTCACATGACCCAAAGGTTCATAACGAACCATCGTTGTGTTTACCCAATTTTACCCAATACAAAAACAAATTAAAATAATTTTCTTTTAACCATCGCAATGTGGGGGGTCTGAGACAGCCTAGCTGTTAAAAGAAAATGCTTCACTTTGTCTTTGTATGCGGTAAATTTGTCGCAATACGACGGTGGGTCACAATGACTGATGGGTCAGAATGACCCGAAGATAACACAAGGGTTAAAGCCTGTCAGAGGACAAGTGGTGTGCTGTGGGACGATTACAGTTGACACGTAAATTGCCGTGAAGTGCGATGTAATTCCAGAGGCTTGGCAGCCTGTCAGGAGCAGTTCCTTTCTCATTGCCCCTCGGCAGATGAGACTCCAGCAGGACCTGTCGCTAGGTGGGGCCCGGGGGGAGCCAGGGGCGGGCGAGGGGAGGTGGGGCAGCCAGGGGCGGGCGAGGGGAGGTGGGGGAGCCAGGGGCGGGCGAGGGGAGGTGGGGCAGCCAGGGGCGGGCGAGGGGAGGTGGGGGAGGGAAGAGGCGAGGCGATGGGGGGAGGGGTGGACAATTGGACTCCATTGTTGGACTTGTCTGCAATGTCAAGAGCTGAGAGAGTCCAACACATCCTCTAGACAGAAGACTGGGCCACCGGCTGACAGGATGTCGAGGTAAAGAGGGCTAAAACAAGCCTTCTCCAGGAAGCTGCTCTCCTCTGAGCAGGTGAGCTGTGTAACATCAGGCAGCAGCCCCAAGATCCGAGGAAACAGCAGACAACAAATGTGCTGAGGGGAAAGGTTTGAAGTTGAGAGTGAGACATCAAAAATATTGATTTCTTGCAGCGCCAGAGGAATGTTGCTGTCAAATAACCTAACAATGAACAAAGTTATGTGTACCACACCTCTGATGGTGGTGTCATGGACTCCAGATACACAGTTAGCCATAGCTCAACCGGCTGGGGTCATTGTTTTCAGAAATGCCATCGAGTTGAATTGGTTAAACGCTCCTTCGTATTGAAGTACTACTGCAATTCTAGTTCCATTCCCATTTCGTTCCTACAGCACGTATCCTCTCATGGAACTCCAGATGCTGTAACCTGTGACTGCCTGGGTGAAATGCAGAGTCAGAGATTCGAAACTATAATCCATGAACCTCAGCATGTGACCACCACTGTTGCATGTGCATGACACACAGTAACTAGAGAGGGTACAATTTCTGGGGAAATTGTAGGGTGTGCTTGCTTGCGTCGGTTGCACAGGGGTCCGTTTTTTAATGACATTTTTACAACTGATATTTCTGTATATTTTATATAAAAATGCATACTTATTATTTATAAAGATGACATAGATTTAAAAGCCTTTTTTTTTTGCTGCTCATTTACAACTGAAAATACGAGTGAAGTGTAGAATGAAATAGATGTCTTCTCATTTCCCCTGCAAGAGGCAGCCTCATCGTTGAAACAAAACGAATAAATTGGGCAGACCGGTGTAAAAATTGACCTAATCTCTATGATTTAAACGTCATTTTAAGTTTTTCCCTTCTCATGATATTTTCAGGCATTTAGCCTACTCATTGCATTCATTCATTAATAAAGAACCCCCTTTGAAGATTATTCTACGACGTTACCCGGCAGTAGAAAATGGAATCGCGATTCAAACAGTACCATCTGCTAACTGAAAATATGCCCCCCAAAACGTAAATAAGCTTGACATTTATTTAGTAGAAAATCGCTCATTCATAAAAAGCTCACTGGTAGCGATCATTGTCAGTAACAACGCAAAATGCGATATAGCCCTGTGTGGAGAAGCTTCCCCGGTAAATTGTACTACTACGGTACAGTACTAGACTACTGCTGTGTTCGTCTTGGTAGCGATTGCGTTGGTTGAATTGGATTTAACGTTCCGTTGTACGGTTTAGGCTGAAATTAATTATTTTCATGAACAGATTGACAACGTTTAGGCTGTGGCAATGAAGTTCAGGTTAGTGGTCAGAGACTTTTGATTTAAGTAAGGGGAGTGCCGAACATGTTCTGTCGCCGTTTGATTTCCTAAACAGCTGTGTAGATGTTTTTGTAGTGTCTCGCGTAAGCTACAGCGTTGCAGTGAGCAACACTGGTTTGAAACCACAGGTAATGATAATTTCACCAACAAATCGTTTACTTGTAATGTAATGTCATAATAAATCCTACCACGAAAATGTATTTGTGAGGAATGTTTATTTTAATGATTGAAAACAGATGCATCATAGACCACTGTAGTATGTGTTGCCTGTATAACAGGTTAATGTCATGCTAATGCCTCAGTGAAATAGTAGACTACTGTTTCCGAAAGTAGATGTACTTCCTTAATAATATCAGCTTATATTGTACATTACACATCACAATTGTGTGTCATATCACAAAGTAAAATGAGTAAATAGTTATCACCCTGGCCTCTTTGCTTGTGGCGTTTCTGCAGCTGCCTTGCAGTAAAGCTATAGTTAGCCTAGCTATCCCCCAAGTTAACAGATGCTAAACGAATGTTCTGCCAAAGGTAGTCACGCGTGTTTTCGTGACGTTAGTGACGTAGTGACGTTAGTAACGTCAGTGACTGTGGCTAGCAAATTAGCCACCGTTAGCTTCACGAGGGAGGGAGGGAGGGAGGGGATGTAGGTCAAAGCAACACGCATGTCCAGATCCAGAAACGTCTTCCTGTACTGAAGCACAGGGAAGTCTGGGACGAATTTGCCTCCCAAAGCTATTGTTAATACCGTGACACGCCTGCAGTAAACCTAAACCGTTCCACACAGAGGAGAGACTGGTGGGACCAGACACCCACAGAGAGGCTGTCTCGTGACCCCCGTCCACCCTGAATGGCAGGGGGGAAGCAGGCGAGTGATGAAGGGCCATTACTGTCCTCATTACCTGCCCTGACCTCGCCTCGCCTCACCTTGGTGCACCTTCCCACCATCAGTCAGCTCCACCCTGACAGCTCCCATTCTGCTGGGCCAGGTGAGGAGGGCGGGGGCTCCGCCTGGACCCCCCACTGTGACCAACGCTGAGCTGGGCTTTGAGGGCGCTTATTTGGGTGTGTGCATGTGCTGTCCCAGAGATCACCCACGCTATGAAGACAGATCTGTAAATGCTGCCTGTCATTTCTTCCTTTGTGCAGGTTCAAAGTGGAAAAATATTTACCTCCTAACAAGTCGAAGGAGACTTGGAAAAGTGTATGTACCAAGGATAAGAGGCAGACTTTCTGCACTGACACTAATTGGGGAGAGGTAGCCGAGGACTGAAATAGACAGAACTGAAAGAGTGTGGCGTTTCAAAGGTAAACTTCTGACAACAGATGCAAAGGGAAAGAGACAGCTTGAAGGAAGCTCACACAGAGCTGACACCTCTGCCTTTAGAAATCCTGAAGAAAGGTACTCCCTGACGGACAGGAATGTTAAATGTCAGTGACGGCAGACCTGGAAGAGATTTGAGCTTTAGCAGATTCTTTACTCGTCTGCCATTTCTGCTTTTAACCCTGGTGGTCGAAGGTGTCTCGACATTGTTCTTTAAAGAGGGCAAGACCCCACACAAAGAGCTGTGCCTCAAAGGTTCGTTAATTGTTTCATTTAGTCTTTGAAGAAAAACAAAAAAAAACTCCAGCCATTGTAGCTATCTTGAATCTGGAGCTGTGCTCTACAACACCCAGAGTTCATTACTCCAGTGGATAACTTTGAAAAGTAGTGACTGAACTTGAGCTGTAAACAACAACACTTGCTAATTAAAGTCTTAATTACCCCGGAGCTTTGATTATGTTACTTGACCTTTAAACAGATACAAACACTCATTACACATAATCAATGGCGAGGACATGGATGACTCAGAGCTTCTGACTGTTCTGTGGTACCCTTTACCCCCACTTGGACATTTAGAGAGCATTTCTAACGCTGTCATCTTCCCTCCATGAGATTCATTCCCTTCTCCAATCTGTGGGAAAGCATATCTGTGTATCCATTCTGCTCTCAGATGTACAGATGTACTTTCTGGTCTATTGTAGTATGCCGAATTATATCGTTTTTGTGTATCTCTTCACACAAGACACTGTAAAGCTGTTCCTGTTGACATCATGTGAAAGGCTGGAATTTCCCCATGTTCACGCATCATTGTTAGTGATGCTTTCAGTCGTCCTGGCTAAACTCACAATCCTGTAACGTTTTGCTAACCAGCCGATCTCACCGTTTCAGTGGGTGGGTGCTGGAAGTCAAGCAGGTCCGTGAGCAGTGGTTGGTTCGAAGGAGTTTGCTGAAAAGTGTAGAGGAGATATTGAGAGACAGGTGTTTGGGTCCAGCCCTCCGCAGATAGGGATAGATGATACATTTGCAGTTTTCCATGTTTTACAGCTGGCCAGGGGGTTGTTCAGTCCAGAGCTGAGAGACAGTGTTAGAAGGACAGGCAATGCGGATGGGTGTGGAGTGAGAAACAAGAGGTTGAAGTGGTTTCCAAATCACAGCTGCATTTCTACTATTATAGAAATCATGGAATGTCCCAGTTTGTTGGGCCTGTTTCAGTGGTGAACTACATCCTAGACTGATTATAATAACTGATGAAATTATAGACAGGAAAACGAGGAGATGCCACACTGGAATGTTTTTACAGCCTGGGAATCTTCTTGTGAGAGAAGCTTTGATTCAGGAAGCAAAAAAAGCTCTGAATTCTTGCTGTGACAGTTTTCCTTTAGAAGTTGTAAGAAAATGTCAAACGTTCCATCACAACCACAATAACCCTTGGGGGTGTTTTAACAATCAACAACAGTACTCCAATAGCTGTGAGTATATCAAGTGTGAAAGTTTTCTTTTGGACTTTCGATTCTGGTATTCTATAAACATTTTCCTCAGATGCGCTGCAGAGTTGGTGTGTGGAACAAAGGCCTTAAACAAACCAACTCAGCCCCCAGCCTTTCTTCTAGGATCATTTTATGGCTCTTTAATTCGTGGGGACTCTGCCTCATTTAGTGCATGGAATAGGGTGACTGATTGAGCTGAGATCACTTGTTTCCCCTGCGTCTGATCTCTGAAAGATGCCGACGTGCTTCTCAGTGTCCTTGACTTTTTTTTGTCGTCGAATCCATTTCTGCCTTCGATTCCTCGGTCGCCTTGCGGTTGCCAACCCAAGCTGCTTGTTATCTTCCAGGTCATCTGCTCATTCACTCAGACTGCTCCTGTCGTGGTGGGTACAGGATGTGTGCCAGGGTGACGGGTTTCCCAAACGAGAGGTCAGGCGTGCCAAGTTAAGGAAGTGGGGATGCACGAGGACAGGGGCTCTACGGGCCGCTGAGTCTCTCGCCTTTCATGACCAGAGGGACCTACTACCTGTGAGAAAGGACAACCCACCCCCTTCCCCTCGCACACACGCACACAAACATACGTGCACACGCAGATCCTCCCGGCTTGGGGCCCCAATTGAATCTAGATCCTTCCAATTCCCTGAGCACACACCTTGGCTATCCCTTGGTTCAAGTTATTTGGAGAGGATTCCCCACATAGATCCTTTTAGTTCTGAGTGGGGTTGGTGCTGTGACCGCCAGAGTTACAGCCCCTCATCATTCTCCTACACAAAATTAGCCCTCCGAGAGCACAGGGCACATAGATTCAAAAGCAATCATCGACTTTGATGAGCACAGCAGACAGGCTTATTGAGAGGCAGCGAGAGATGGAGAGTCAATCATGTCCATGGCACTGCTATCAGGTTCATCAGGTTCAGACAGGCTATTCTACTGCATGTGGCTTGATTGTATCCTCAGGAAAACGGCGCGAAAGCATGGGGAAATCCGTGCTTCTTAAATTGCTGTAAACGACCTCTAATCAACCAGATAGTTACCAGTTTAGGACAAATAAACAATTGTCTTCAAAGAAAAGCTGAATGACATAGGAGATCTGCGATGCGAAAAAAAAAATCGACAAAAAGCAGTGGTGAAACTTGAGGTTTCAGTTCCGATGCAGTCAATGTATGAAACGAAAGGACTCTGAAAGGATAATGCATGCACACCATGCAGTATACATACACACACACACACACATACTGTATGTACACAGCCCTCCGGGGATGACTGTCTGAACGGCAGACTCCTGTCTCCAGCTCTTTCTCCCCGAGTCAGCACCTTCTGGAAGAAAACTGAGACAGACAAACAAAAGAACAAAAAGGAAGTCTGCCTCAATAAGATAAAAAAAAAAAAAGATATATTCCACTGCTTTTTCTCAGAACTAGTTTGGCTCTTGCAAGGAGCAGACTCCCGCCCGTCCAAAGGAAGTCGCAAACACCTCGCTCATTACGGGACCGTGGAGATTACATAATCTCTGAAGCTGTACGCTGCCTTGTGTAAACTCCTCCAACAGGGGTATTTCTTCTCATACCGAGGTGTCTCTCAGAAGACTAACCATGAGAGTGATTTATTACCCCTCTGTGTAAGCCCCCCCCCCCCCCTGGGGGCCTCCAGCGCTTCAGCTTCAAGACAAATGACATTAACAAGACACAGACACCAACTGTCTCTATCCAGACACAGACCCTTGACTGGTGAAGGGAAGGTGATTTTTTTTTTTTAAGGGTCTTTTTCTTCTTTCTGAGAGGAGCGTCAGGGAGCGACAGTTGGTAGCTGTCAACCTAAATTGGAAGCAATGGCTTCTTAGTACTAATAGAGGAGCAGGGGGCAAAGGCTGGAGATATTACATTCTTCTCATTTCAACAGAAACACATTTAACTTGCCTTGGTTTTCCAAATACATCACATCTATTGTAGATATTTTCTTTTAAGCAAGGCAATCTCTCACCATAGCAACCATCTTGCAGGGTTGATGGAAAAGACTGAGTACATTTCAACTGTAAACAATAACATTCATACATGTTACATGAACTTTCCTTTGTATGAGTCCTGCAGCACACACGACCAGTCTGATGCAGTTACTGTCTTGTACAGATGAGCCAAGAAATGGGAGTCGGTCATTTATGTGTTGTTACACTCTACAGTGTGTGCAATGCAGTAGATATCTGCTTGAAAAAAATGGAAGGCCAAAAAGTTCAACCAGACATATACAGACTGATTCTGTACCTAACCCTCTGTGATATTATTCATTTTCAGGAGTGATGTAGGATTGATCTATGAAAACAACAACTTGAAAAGAAAACTGTAATATAATAATCTCCCAGGTTTTTATTCACAGTATCAAGTCAGTTGTTGGTGATTTAGGGGATGTACTGTCAGAACAGTTCAGGGTCAAATCAGCAGTTCTGTCCCCTCTGTGTTATCCATGGACTCAGTTGGTGCTTATCATCCAGCTTCGAAAAACAAACCTGAACACCATGCTGACCTTTCATGACGCAAAACCAAGACCGACTTCACAGTACGGAACCAGGACACCCAGGGTAGCAACACCAAGCTGATCGTTATCCTTCCGAAGTTATCACACGGTCCCCTTCGACATCTTCATCCATATTCAAAACGGTATCAAAAGTCTCTTTTGTAAAGATACAAACGGTGAATTTGGAAATGTTTGACAAAATCACACCATAGAGCCAGAGCTGGAGTAGTTCCCCAAAGCCAAACAAACGTAATGACAGTGAACGCAGCCCTGCAGTGAGGACCCCTCCGCAACGCCCTGCTGATAGGTTTATCGTCTGCTGGTGAAGCCCCGCATGTGTTCTCTGGTGTGAACGATGTAGAGGGGAGGCTGAAGAGGGGGTCCGGTGGGACGGGGGGGAAAATACTACTGTTGCAAGCATCTTTCAACACCCGCTGGTTCACTGCACACTGAGGGCCTGCCAGCCAGGTAGCGGCCTATGGGCCGTTGTAGCAGGGGCCAAAAGCTGGGCCATCTCTCTGTCATCAGGGGTCTAGAGTGGCAAGCTGTTTACCAGCTGTTACAGTAGAGACCTTCACAACGTTGGACTTACGGTCCCGAAAATGACCCCATCCGCCCCCCCCCCCCCCCCCCCACCCCCACCAACGAAATCTGGGTCTGCATGTTTCCCACATTAAAAGCAGGGATTGGATATCTGTGTGAGTGGACAGTGGGAGAGGGAGAGAGAGTGAGGGAACTTGTCTAAACACAAACTCCTCCGTCCTCTTTCCCCTCTATGTCCGAACTGCTCCATCACTTGTCGCTCTATAGTCTGACTAGTTCTGAACATACATGTCCCTCCTCCCTGGCACAGAAAAAGTTTAAGATAAGCATAACAGGTGTTAAACTAAGGCTTGGAACAGACATTTTATTCATTAAGCAGGTATGCTTTCATCCCTATACAATTCAGCTGGTAAAGTTCTACTTCAGACCCAATGATGCAGTCCTATTTGGCGTGGTCTCAACTATCACAACTGACACTTTAAGTCGGCCCATGGAGATTGATGTCCCATCCTTAACCTTCCAGCCCTCTGCTGGTTCTTAAACAAACCCAATATCATCACATGACTAAAACAATATTTGGGGATGACAAAAATGTCCATCAAAACATAATCGCACGACACAGGAATACTGAACGGAGACAGTGAACGCCCAGGAAATGTAGGTCCAGGAATGCTAGGCATGTAAATTGTTCCAACTAGTTCCAACGGGCACCTTGTGGAGAAAGACGCGTCGATTAAATACTCATTATGAGCAGGGTGTTTAATTTGCAAACAGGCCTACGGAGGCTTTGTTTGAACAAGAAGGACGTGTTCTCATTTCGGTTCCGTGAGAAGCGTTCTAAAAACCCTGGCGATGTCCGATTTCAGCGTGTGCGGTACAGAAAGCACAAGACCCTCCTAGGCACAGCGGGAGTGGCTCGTGTCGCAGAACGCCTCCTGATGCCGAACACACGATCAGCAGTCCCTGTTTGATTGAGATGGCACGATGAGACGATACGTATCTGCAGCTTCATGAGAGCTCGCTGGCTTGATTAAAGGATTCCCAGCCCACAGCCCACAGCATGATAGGATCTGAGGGATGGCAGAGGGGGCCAGATCATCTATTTAATCTAGGCATCTGACTGATAATGAAAAAACAGAGCCCTTGGCACGGGGGGGAGGGAATGACATTGACGAGTCACAGAGAAGTATTGGCAGATAGAGAGCGCGACAGTGGCAACAAGACAACAAAATAAAACAGGTGAGTTAGTGATCAAGAGTTGTGGGTGATCTAGAGATGTACTAGAATGGAAATGATGGATGGATGGAAAAGAACGCTGTGTCAGGTAGGAGGTTTACATCGATGCAAACACAGCTAACTGTCAGGTTTTGTAGTTCCAGCTCCCATGACAAGCAATCATCAACACAGGACTGACTTCACCTCACCACACACATTAGAGATGGAATCTGTTCAGTCAAGATTCCGTCATGCGATGTCAAGCTCTTCACAACAGAATGAGGGAATGGAAAACAAAAGGAATCAAGAAAACAAGTTAAAAACAACATGGCTAGTATCACATAGACATACAACACACTGACATCAATTACATCTCACCATAATTGCTATTGTCTCTTTCCATGGTTGCCAATACAATATTATCTTGAGGTTGGTTTGAATGGAAGCCAGGCACAATAACACTAGGGTTAAGTAGGAGGGTAGTCTGAGATGAAAATTCTCTATAAGGTTCTCAAGTATTCACTTTAATCTGTTTTGAGATCCAGTGAGAGAAATATGACTGTTGGAGATGATTGGGATTTATGGAGCATTTAGAAAACAATTGTCAGACTTGGTGACAGCCGTAATAAAAAAGATCCATGACAAGTGATCCGTTCTCTGGCTACGACATGCAGGAAACACCACAAAGCCAATACTGTGGATGTGTCCTAAATCACATCCATAATACTGACAGTATTATAAATATAATACCACATTAGTTTAATGCTTCTGTCATGAGATCACAGCAAAGTCTGTCCATGGAGTAGTCGGTGTTCACACAACCTTTTCCCTGTCTCTCTCTCTCTCTCTCTCTCTCTCTCTCTCTCTCTCTCTCTCTCTCTCTCTCTCTCTCTCTCTCTCTCTCTCTCTCTCTCTCTCTCTCTCTCTCTCTCTCTCTCTCTCTCTCTCTCTCTCTCTCTCTCTCTCTCTCTCTCTCTCTCTCTCTCTCTCTCTCTCTCTCTCTCTCTCTCTCTCTCTCTCTCTCTCTCTCTCTCTCTCTCTCTCTCTCTCTCTCTCTCTCTCTCTCTCTCTCTCTGTGTCAGCTAAGACGGAACTGGGAGTAACAATGACCAACTAAGATGAGCTCACAGATAAAGTTTTGACGTTTTGAAGGAAGCCACTTTGTGCTTCTTTGAACCAACCTGAAAATATGAGACTAAAGAAAACTTGTGGTTGGCTTGGCAGTGGAAATGATCACACAGGCCATTCAAAACAAAAACGCTTCAATTGAGTTTTAGAGAGAGAACAAGGGAGAGAGAGAGAGAACTCCATCATCAAAGGAAGTGGTTCCAAACTCCAATTTTCTGTGTACCAAGTCAAGACTGTCCCTCCTGTTCTTTCTCATGTCTGCACAGAGCAATGACATCACATTCATATGTTCCCAGAATGTCCAAGTGTATAATGTTCTCAATGACAGACAACAAGATCGGCGGTGCTTCCAGCAACTCAACAGAATCAGAGTCAGCTTACTGAGCACGTTTGCTCTCTGACAACATGAGGACTTTTTCTCTCGATGATCTCACATGGAAACTATCAATAGCAAACATCATTTTTCAACTTGAACTTAAAAGGATAAGTGCTGTAGATAAATTGTACGGACGAGTATAATCTGGTCGAAATAGCGAGGTTCCCTCGTCTGTTGGCATGGACGGACCACAAACACATGCTGCTCTTTAGGCGGAGTCCTTTTACATGAAGCAAATGATCGTCTGTTATTGAACAAAAGAAACCTGAAGCAAATCTAGTCTGTCATCTTTAATACTTGACGGGTACAATTTCCCTGCATTCAGACCCCAGTACAGACATCTGAAACGCTCTAATCTAATGTATGAACAGAATGTTACCCAGGTCCACATGAGGCAAGCCAAACTACTTCCTGCACGGTATAACATTACTAACAATCGGTGAGGGTTGTAAGGTACTCGTATTAAATCTAGTAAATCTCCTAAAAAGATAGATCTAAACCCTTAACCCTTTACTACTCCCCGACGTCCAGCTGCACCACCAGTATAATATTTATATTTAAACAACATGCCTTATTCAGGAGATCCTTCATGTTATTGAACAGGCGATGCTAATTCTGTCTTCATCCATCTGTGACTACTGTGTCTCAGACTTCCAGTCGGTGGGATCAAAAGGGGCCACTCCCTCCTCTCCTCTCAACTGACCGATAGCCCATCTCAATATCTGAGGACCCTGCTGACAGTGTCTTTCTGAGGGCCGGTCCCCTGGCTACTCCTCGCCCCACACCCCACCGCGCCCCACCCTGCCCCCCCGCCCCCCCCCTCCTGCTGAGAGCCGTCCAGCTGGGATAATTGGGCTCCCTGCTCAACCTCCCTGCCACCCCGGGTGCCTGAAAGCTGCCCTTAAACGTGCGGGGCATACAGAAACGAAGGCTCTTCATCCTTGCACGACCCCCCCACCCCCCCTGCACCCCCCCCCCCCCCACGACTCTTTCTTACTTTCGGTCCTCATCCTCAGGAAGCATTCATTTGCATCCCATCGGCGGCGACACGAGCGGCTTGGCTAATGGCAGGTAATGATGACATCTGTCACAGAGGGCGCTTTTGACAGTGGACAGAGGAAATAGGACTGGCAATTAGACAGCGAGACACAAAGGAAACCCCTAAGACGCCTCTCTCAGGCAACGGCCTCCCTTGCGATCGAAACAGAAATTAACAGCATTCCCTGATCAGATCCTTTTTGTCCCCTCACTGACAGACATCTTATAGATATCGATGGGATTTACAGCTTAAAGAGAACCACGGAGATGATCTCATTATTGGTCATTTCCTTTCCTTCAGCCGGCACCTCAGTATCCTTGAGGCACACGTAGCTCATAATAGGAGTCAGCAGACCATAGATCTCATCAACATCAACACGACCCAAGTTATCTTTACGGAGTCCATACTTTACACACAGACTCCATCAAATCTGAAACCCGCGGATCATTCTAATACATACACCATCTATATGCTAATACAGAGATGATACGTGGGGTGCATGTGTAAAAAAACAACATAATGACTTAAATTCATATACTTAGGTCAGACTGTAAAGAATTCATTTGAAATGAAGTAATATGCAGGATAAGTCTGTGAACATGGACGAATAACAACCTGGAGTAATCAAAGATTGTAAAGAGCAGACCGCTGCTAAGTAAATATGATGTTAGTCTTAAAATCATGAATATATTAATTTTGTGGGAAATGAAATGTTTCCATCAGATCATACTGAACATTTATGCAGAGACTGGACTTCTCTGCATACATTCTTTACAAAGGGGCTCTTTCTTTCAAATTCATACTGTAGGTTTTGCTTTGACATTCAAGTACTTTACCACATAGCAAAATGTGTTTTCTGATACCCCTTTGAAGATATTTCCACTTCCTCACAGCTGCAAACACGATAGAGCATTCCATGCGCATGAGCAAACCCAGTCAAATGGTTCCAGGGTTCTGGTGATATCGTGTCTCTCAGCCCTGGTCTTGTTTACCTCCATTAAGATAAACCCCCATGCAACCCCGTCTCATTCCTCATAAACAACATACAGGACCCGAAATTCTAGAGCATTCTCTGGGACGTTAAGAAAGTAAAAAATACACTCATGCGTGAAAGGTCATCATGAGTTAGAACAAGGAGAACGCCACAACTGCAAGCATGTGGCGTTGAACTGTTCTTGGGAGGCAGAGGTTAGTCCCTCAGCCAGTAAATCAAGACTCATGGCTCGACAGACAGCCACACAAACAGTGATGTGACCATCCTCTGTCCACAGGCCCGAGCATGATGGAGGGCCATGTGTCTACGGAGCGGGCGACGGCAGCCTGGGAGAGCGTGATTAATGACCAGCCGCCCAACAGTGGTCAAACGCAGGGATCACTCTGCAGTCCTGTTCACGTCCTGACATCGTATAGAAGCTGTGATGGAGGGCTTTTTAATCCTGCATGGCAAGACTAATCACCCATGACCACAACAGCACTCACACCCACCATGTCACCTGAATGGTTTGGATACCATTGTGCCATCTTCTCTCACACTGTTCTACGCACTCTCAATGACCTGCTTCGGGGAATAGTGTCAAACTTGTACTGCAGAGGAACTGACGAATTTAAACAGTACTATGAACGTGTACAACTGACAACCTTCTGGAACATAAAGGGGAAGGATGTGGCCTTGTTACCCGTTTTCAAGTGTGATCTATATGTGATCAAATAGATGGCAAAGCAGAATTACATGTTGTGGTTGGGTTGGTTGCTGTGAACATTGTTGCCAAGCCACAGAGCCAGTTTTCACCTCCACTTCTGAATCAACATTGCCTCCCTGGCCCAGCTGTCTCCAGCCATAGACTCCACTTACCGCCAGTGTCTCTGGTTAGAAAACACATTAGCCTTGCCTGCTCCAACCACGCTTTGTTTGAGAGACTTCAAAGGGAAAAAAAAGTTGACTCTGTGCTGCTAGTTAGAACTGGAATCTACCGACAATGAGTGTGTCTGCAGTGGACCTGCTGTATGGGCGTGAATATCAATTTGCAGCTCCTTCACATGTAATCACCACTTGGTGGTGGACTGGCTGGATTTGGTGGATCTGGTGTGTGGAACCACAGGAACCACTCAAATGGTACTCTTACCACTGAATGCGTGTTCCTTATGATTCTGCTAGAACGTAAACCAAAACAGACCCATTTCTCCCACCTCCTCAGAACCCCAGATAGTCTAACGTGGTCCTCTTTGGTGGCACTCAACAGGTAACCCCACACCTCCAAGGCCTTTTCTAAAGCTTACTCACCAAGTAAATACTTTTGTCTTCATCTTTACACAACCCAAATATTACAACATAGTCGTGACATATTATGTCTATTATTTGAGGGGCTTTACAATAAAAACTGGTTTTGCTGAAGAAAAATCAACAGTGCCTTACTGCCATCCAGTGGAGAAGTTGAGAATGTTCCTCATATAACGCTCAACGGTCCTATAACACATACGGTCTATTATTTCACCTCAGATCACACTCAAATGAATTCAAGAGAGATGGCGCTTAATTTATGTCACTTTTTTACTGAAAAATGGGTACACATATTACAGTGTATAACACAAATGGGAAAAATGTCAAGAAATCTGTAGACAGTTCAGTGTTAAAACATATGAATTTTGTTGTCAACGTCCAGTGACATACAGTAAGAATTTATTTAGGTGTTTGGCAGCTGGGTTCACCTGTCACGATATTAGCTACTCACATAACATGTCAAAAAATATATAATACACTAAATTAATTTATAAAATTGACAAAGCCTGGGTAGCCTATTGAGGAAAGCCAAACAACAGGGATCATTATCGTAAAAGCAGGCTCTCGAATCACAGGGTGAAACGTGGAGAATCAGAAATATCGAGAGCACGGTGAAGAAGCCTCACACTCTCACCAACTCCATCCGGCTTCGGTGACCGCGAGTGTAGCCTCACTCGGTGAACTCATTAAAGTACGTTTCGCTTCGTTTCAAAGTCTCCGTTTTAGGGCCGCCGTCAGAGCGGTCCCTCAGTTCAGGGAAACAAGACGGCCGGACCAACACCCCCACACATCCAAAACAGTCGGGAGGACCGGCTGTTCGCAGGCGGCGAGGTCAGTCCAGCTCTTTGAAGCGTGCAAACATGGCCTTCCGCACTGCCTGCTTGTAGGTGGCGTGGTCCCACACAACAGCCTCCTTCTTTTTCCTCTGTGGGACAGAGAGGAGGGCAAGGTGAACACACTGAGCTCAAAGTAATACCATGTGACATTTGGAGGAGGGTTGACGTCGTCTTCGCGCTTACCTCCACAGGCTCAGAACCTAACCCGGGTCTTTCGCTTCCCTTATGCGAGTCTCTAAAAGATAAAATAATAAGAATAATGAACGAAAGCATTGAAGGAGAGTCGATGCACAAGGTGAGGGCTCGTGAACTTCGAAACGACCACGCGAGATTCCTTCCTTCCAGTGAGCACATGTCTACAACCCACCGTGATCCACTGGCCCAGGTGTTCTGGTGTTGGTGGGGCTGGTGCTGGTGCTTTCTCTTCTTGATCTCTGGGGACCTCGTGGACTCTCTGGCACTCAGCTGCATGGGGACACAGGTGGTACACAATTGACATGATGTGGATCATGTGAGAAAACAAACTAAAATAAATAGAACTTGTCCCGTCCCGTCCCGCCCCCCCCCTCAACTCAAAAAGATGGAATACCGACCTCTTTCTCCTGGTTCTCCAAGGCTTCCAGCTCCTTCTTTGACCTCTTGATCTTGAGGTGGATTTCCATGTTTTGCTGAAAGAAAAGAAAAAAGAATAAGCAATGAAGCAGGGACACATCTAGGTACGCGTTTGGCAGCAGGTATTATCCAGGTGCTCATCCATCTGCTGGGCACAGCGGCAGCCAGCAGCGTGGGTACCTTGTGGAGGTCAGAGAGCTGCTGGTGTCTCATCAGAGCGTCCTTGTTGGGGAACTGCCTCCGGCACAGCAGGCAGGCCATCTTCTTCCAGTCCGTCAGCTTGTCCTCCTTCTCCTCGGACTGGCTCTTGGGGGCGCGCGGGACGTCGTGCTTCTCCTCCTCCTCCTCGTCGCTTCCCGCCGCGTAGTCGGAGGCCAGCAGGCCCAGGGAGCCCATGGGCCGCTGGGGAGAGACGGCAGAGGTCAGAGGTCGGGAGGACAGAGGTCGGGAGGAAGTCAACACGCCAGCCGCTCTGGAACGAGTCCCAAACATGCCTGCTTGACGTCCTACCTTTGAACTCTTCTCGTCTTTCTTAGTAGGGGGAGCGAAAGGCTTCTTGAACAGGTCGTCCCCGCCGGAGCCCTGCGTGACGAGAGGAGTTGTCGGTGCAGAAGGGACCCCTGACTACCTATCTTTACAACACGGACACAAACCAAGCACGTCCCCCCTGTCCCCCCCAGAAGGCGTCAGGAGAAACCACGAACCTTCCTTTCGAAGATGGCGAAGGCGGCGTCGGCGGCCTTGGACGCCTTCCTGTCGTCCGGCCCCCCCTTGAGCACGGGGGAGGGAGCCCGCACGCTGTCCTTCTGCCGGTTCTGGATCTTGGCCCAGCGCTCCATGTCCTTCATGATCTGAGCCGGGGGGGGGGGGGGGGCACATCGGTGTTAGCGAGACAGCCCTGCTTGTGACACCCCCTGAGCTCCCGCTGCTTGGTACCATGTGAGAGGAATACTGCGGGGGTTTAAGGTGTGCGGGTGGGGAGATGGGCTCACCTTGAAGGCAGCCAGACTCCTGGGCTTCTCGTCCTTGTCCTTCTTATCAGAGTGAGCTGCGTCGTCCTCGTCCCTCCTCTCGAGGTTGAGGCTGGCAGCAGACTCGGGGGCGGAGCCAAGGTCGGGGGCGGAGCCGGAGTCGGGGACGGGCTGGAGCTCGGAGGGCTTCTTCATCTCCAGGGGGGCGTCCGCTGCTGGGTTGGCCAGGATAGCCTGCACGTCCGCGGCCATGGTGACAGGCTGGCCCATGGGGGTCTGGGTGTCTGAGGTGCCCCCCGGTACTGGGATGTAGGTCTTAGATACAATGTCCCAGAACAGGTACTCCTGTGTCTGGGCATTGTAGAAATACTGGACACACACAAGTATGAAAAAAAAAAGGAAATGTTATCGACTGTGAGAAAGTAGGACTGACTACAACGTGTTGGAGATCCCAGTTGTTGTGCAGTGTCTCACCCTGGAGCTGGGGTCATAGTACAGGGTGGTCTGGGGGTCGTAGTAGAACCCAGAAGTGGCGTCATACAGGTAGTCAGTCATGTCTGGAGTCTCTGTGGCTGGGGGGGGGGAAGGCAGACAACAACCTCCATCATTGACTAGTTCAGGGAATAAAAAACGCTATTCTGAAACTCCTACTACGGACTGTTCCCATGGCGAGGGTCTTGTGGTGCTCGGAGTGATGTCTGGGCCTCACCGTAGCTGTAGGCCTCAGAGCCGGCGGTGCCCGGCAGGCCCGAGGCTGCGGCAGACACGTGGGGTCCCAGGGCCTGGAAGGAGGGGTCCATGGGAGGAGCCTCCCCGTAGGAGGCCAGGCTGGGGGCCATGTGGGACCCAGACGACAGGGAAGGGTCGCTGCTGCCGGCCACCGAGCCAATCAGATCACCTAGGGAAGAAGACAATTTTTTTTTTTTTATATTATATTTGGAGGGGGGGGGGGGGGGGCAGGTTTCCACAAAAGGCTTTGAAGAGAGGGGAGAGCAAACCTTGAATGACGGCTGGCTGGAGACCTTGTGGGAAGTAGTGCTGCTGTTGCTGTAACGAGATGAGAGGAACGGGTTCACAGTCTGACTCGACACACATACACAAGCGCGTGAGCACACACATACGAAGCAGATTCCATCAATCCTACCTCCAACATACTGGTCTCGGGAGGGTACCCCAGAAGTGAAGTGCTTGACTTGTCAGAATCTCTTTTGTACCTTATGGGGGACAAGACAAAAGACGACGTCATTTGTGAACCACGTGTTTGGGAACAGTGTTGCGCACATTTCAGAACACGGTTTGAACCGTCACTCACATTTGGTTCTTCAGAGGTTTGGCGACCTCGGCATAAACCCTGTCTCCATCGATGGAGAGAGGCCTGGGTTTGGTCAGGAGGTCCACAAGACGGGTCACTTGCTACAACAGAACGCATCGCCCGCAGAATTAAAACTAGTCAAATGTATTTCGTGGGCTCAGTCAAAAGGTGAAGAATTGTGTTAGTGTTATTAGCCAATGCAGCGGTCTAATACCTCGTGGGAGTCCATGTCAACGAAGCAAAAGCATTTAGCTCCGGGGGGCTTGCCCTTCACCAGACGGACGTTCCTCTCGTCCAGGTAGGCAAAGGGGTCCAGAGCCTTCAGTATTGTCTCTACTGTAGTGGTGGGCTTCACATTCTTAAGTATCATGGCTGGAAGGAAACACAACCAATAAACACGTTAGCCGTGAACAATTACGTATAAAAAAAATAAAAAAATAATCCCAACTCAGATTTCTCTGCTAATTATCAACCAGAAAACGTCCATTGATATATTCTGTACGGTGACCAACCAATATATTACTATTAAATGTTTTTTTTTTAATTATTTTTTTTTTAAACGATTTGCTTCAGTTCACTGACTCTTGCTCTCCTTGAAGATGGGGTCGGTCTGATGGGGGCCGTGGCGCGGGGCGTTGCGGCTGGCCCACGACTCGGCCTGCTGCTCGGCCTCCTTCTGGCGGAGCTGCTGGTCCACCTGCTGCTGCCAGGCCTCCGGGGTGAGGTCCGAGCTGCGCTGCCACTGGCCCTGGGACAGGGGGTCCACGGGGCCCGCCGGGCCCACGGGGCCCTTGGCCTGGGGGGTCTCCAGGCTGTTCTTGGCCTTCTCCGGGAGGCTGGGCAACAGAGGCTCCTGGCCGGGGGGCGCCTTGAGGCCTTGCTCCTAAAACACAGAGAGGGAGTTCATCCGTTAGGCTGAAGTCGTCTCGGAAACAACCTGCGATGTGATTTCGAGTTGGGATGGTCGCCAATGGTGGGATGGGTGAGGCTGAGGTTACGGCTGTTCAGGCACATCTCTGGTTAAAAAAGCCCCACTCACCTGAGGGTCCTTGGCATTCCTGTCAGGCTGGACGTACCTCATGGAGGCTACTTTAGTGCCAACCTTCAGGGATCCCTGCAAAACAGAGAGGAGACGTCAGTCAAACCGCATGCTCCCGGAGTGATGTTCAGAATGTGCCTAGACCCAACATGCACTGTGGCTGGTTCAGCCCGCCTCATTGGTGAGGGTAACATGGGCGAAAGCTTCTGGTTGTGAGGCTGACTGGTTCTGCTTATAGAACACAGCTCACAATACACACAAGCCATTATGGCCTTGCAAACGTGTTACAATTTACAAGACGGTGTAACTCTTATCTATTTTGTAAACCAGAAAGAGGTTGACGTAAGGTATCTAAACGGCTTCAATTCTATGAATGTCACATTCACATAAGTGTACTGTATATTACATTCATTAAACGTTAACCTGTAGGGCTAATGGTAGAATAAACTAAAATATGCTAGAAACCAGAATATTCTAGAACTAAGTAGATCATTTGTTTAGACATCTAAAGAGCTTGCCCAAAGGCTGGGTATGGTGATTTTACATACAACTACACAGAGATGCTGCACAATGATGAGGGTCAACTGGTAAATAACCCATCAACAAGAACAAAAAAAGATCCAAGAACCTAAATGAGGCAAATCCCACTTCAGTGGCTAATCTAAAAAACCAGAAGCACAACAGTAGTTCAAGAAACCAGTCAAAAGCAGCAAAACCTGACATTCCTGCTGTGTCGCCCACTGGATTGCAGTTGTTCCATGCTATAGATCAGTCACAGAGCATTGACTTGTGACCAAATATCACTGGAGTCAAACGCAACCTTTGCAAGGTCATGACAAAGCACTTGTACACGCCTGCTAAAATATCAACAACTGCAGGTGGTGCCAATATATGAGTACATCTGAACAGGATGTAAAAGAGCAGGTTCTCAACATGACACCATGAATTAAGAGCTGCGTGGTCAAGAGAAAGATCCTTCTGGTATCAGCGGAGCTTCAAGGGTCTCTGCTGTGGGATTATTCAAGGTGTGTGTCATTTCTATCTATATTAGTGCTTCTCTCCGAACTTGGAGAAAGACAAAGAGTGGATAATGGCTCTATTGCCCATCAGGAAAGACATCAATACCATCCGGTTGGACAGCAGAAAGTCCATGAAATATGTACAACCCCAAAGAACGACGAAAAAAGACTGGGTTAAGACAAAAGTCTTAAAAAGGCATGAATATATTTGAAGTAGAACTGGAGTACAAGATGAAGGCTGGCAAAAGATGACCAAACCCCCGTGTTTGCTTGGACAGAAATTTAACACAACTTTGTCACAAACCAACTGAAGAGGACGAAAATGTTATCTGTAAGGCTTGCCTTCTGTATCTAGATGCCAGTGCGAAGTAAATTATAAGTGCCTGGTACCTGAGCACATAGTCCATCATTTCAGAAATAACCTTCCTCTATTTGACACTTGAGTACCCCCCCCCCCCCCCCCCAAAAAAAATAAATTTATGTGCAAAGTCCGGGAAAGAAAGAAAAAGTATTACAAATCCAATACTCAGATTCCACCTTTGAATTTGTCTTCAAAATGAGCACACCCAACCATTCTTACACTGCATTCGTTTACTTTAGAAACTAACAGATATAAATAAAGCATTTGGGTAACAAGTAGCATAAAGCTGAAAAGGGATGTTTAGGTAGGAGTTATAGCTATGCAGTGGAGACTTGTTTGACTGAATGTGGGCAGATCAACATTTTCTTGTGAGTGGTCGTTTGCAGTTGGAAACCTAAGTGAGCTCCTTAAAAAGTCCTTACACTCTGCAGTGCCAAGTCAGCTACATGGGGACACGTTTTCTAGACTAGAAAACATGTCAGCAAACGTATTCTTTACTAACAATTGAATTGACACAAGTAAATATCTCCCGTTCCCCATTAATAACAGTCAATCAAAATAGTACCCTGCTGCCCTGCATCCCCCCCCCCCCATCCCCCACCCTAAGGTCCCCCCCGCCCCGCCCCTCCAGCCCCAGCAGTCTTCCTGCTGAAGAGGGAGACAGCCTTTGTAGATTGACGAGGATGGGCCACCTGGTTGGACTCCATGAAGTGGACTGCATCATCGAGGTTAAAAAACTCCACATAGGCCGTATCGTAGCTGTAACCTGGGGACAGCATTTAAAATACAGATGGATTTGCGTTAGTAAATGCTAGAACATACAGTATATCATGAGCACATCGAGATAGTAATGCATTCAGCAGTCTTTTAGCGTTGGTTTGGTGTCATTCAGCCATGAAATGTTCATTAAACTCCCTTCCGCCTGACATTTACATGAATAGCTTGACTCCTTATATTTCCCAGATGTTTCATCTTTGATGCATTTTATGTAGCTTTTTTTCAACAAAAAACAGCATTGCATTTGGAAAGTATTCACACCATCTCAACATTTTGTTGTGTTACAGACAGAAATATATATATATAATTTTATTTTTTAAGGTACATCATTTTAATTAACCTTTTTCTGAACCTTTTTTGAATTGAAATAAATTCCATAAATCCATTCACAAATGGAATGGACAACACAACAGAACCTCACAAACTCTATAATATTGAATGGAATGTGCTGGTGAACTGCAATTGTCTTTGGGGGTCAAGTCCAGGCAGTTGGTAAGGACATTGGCTTGTTCCAAAGTTCCTCCAGCTATGTCTTGAGTGTGTGCTTTGGGTTGTCATCAGGCTGAACGGCAAACCTTCACCAGTCTGATGTTGCAAGAACTTTAAGGTTTAAATGCTCTGTCTACATTTGGCTTGGGTCATTGTTCTCTCAATTCTGACCAGTGACTCAGATCCTTCTTCTGAGATAGCTGTATACTTTCCCCACCAAGCTTAACTGTAGGGTTGCTATTTGTCGAGTATCTGGTTTTCACCATACGTAGCGCTTAGCATTGAGTTAAAGTTGTTTAATGATGTCTCATCAGTCCAGAGAACAATTGGTCCTAGTGCTCCTAATCCTGTTTGGCATGCTCCAGGTGGACTGTCATGCCTCAGGACATCCACATAGACGCTCTACAATACCAGTTGATGCAGTTCTGCCAAGGTGTTTATCATTCTGACAGTTCTTTTGAAGAGATGGGAGAACTATGAAGCTTTGTCAGAGTTTCAAACTTTCATTTCACAGGGAGGGGATGGACCCCAAAGTCACTTTCAATGCTTTGGCCATTTTTAACACATTCCCTAGGCCTATGCCTCAACATAATGTTCTCTGAGGTCTATGGGGAAATAATGGATAGTTGGTTTTGCTCTGACATGATAAGCACAAAATGAGGAAAAAGTGAAAGGGTTTTAATACTTCCCAAAAACAATGTATGTAAACCTGTATTTTATATTTAATTGAAAACAATGTCCCCAACAATCTTATTATTATTTATTTTTTACCAAGAAAAAAAGGAAGATTCTCTTTCTGGAGAGTTGACTGTAGCATGACACTTCTGTATGATTGGATAAGTGAATGGGATCAAATACATCTCACGTGACAGAAGCTATCCTGTGTTCAATGCCTTACACTCGGAAAAGGTCAGGACATAGACAACGTTTTGAGCTGAGCTGAATGATGAGCAAAGCAACATCAAAACTTGAAGTCTCAGCAAAGCACTCATACGGTAGCATGATGGACTTGCCGTCTTTCAAAATTGTAATCAACATGAATTGAACTAACAGGCTACAAGAAAAAACGTGAAAAGAACAAACAAAAACATAAGAAAACTTGTGTCACAAGAACATTTGTGACTCAAATGTCACTCTCAAAGCTTGCTATGTAGACCACGTGCCTGTATCCTTAGGCGTGATCAAGTCTGATAGCTACGTGCTAAAAGATCTCAGCCCTGTAGAACTGGTAAGCGGTTTGGTCAAGATCGAGTGTGTCGGCGTAACAACGAAACGGTGTAAGCGTATTGGTTCGAACATCGAAATAGCGAAACAAATCGTAGGACAGTAGGGCTATCGTTTGCCCTGGAAAATATCCACACGGGGACTTTGATCTTACCTGGCACAACATTCTTGATTTTCATGCCCTGCATGGGTACCCCATCTCGGACTGCAAAAGCACCAAGGATCTGTAAGAGAATTATAATTATAATAAGAACAACAATTGAATCTAACAACAAATACAAGTGACCTGCCGCATAGCCAGGTTTTAAATGATATTTCCTACCTGCTCCATTGTAGCAGTCTTTGGGATTCCAGTTATAGATATTGTGTGAGAAACCTTGTCCTTCATAGATGCACTGCGGTAATCTTGATCCTTTTGTCGTCAAATCATATTCAAACCAGTTAATGGAGAGTACAATTGACATTATACAAGCATTGCAAGATTACATTAAAATGAGCATATCATTTGATATGGAATGTCAAATCATTCTTTACTAACCTGAGACCCAGAATCACTGAATTTTGAAACGGGGACCTGTTTGGATTCCTTCAGGATCTTCTCTGGTCCTTGCAGATCCTCGCGTTTGTACTCGAAGGCTCTCCCAGACCCTGTTCTGTAATCAATATCCCTGTAGTCCTGGTCTCTCCGCTGCTCTCCGCTGTTGCTCTGAAACTCTGGGCCCGGGCCCATCTTAGGCCTCTCTGGGCCTGCCGGATCCTTAGGCCCTTTGAAACAATCAATGTCAGCTGGCCCGTGGGTTTGTTGAGACTGCTGATTCTTCTCCTGGTGGAATGGAGGTCGGTCGTCTCGACGTACGTTTTGATTCTGCTTGGGATCTCTGTCACCAGGCCAGCGCTTGCCATCATTCTCTCTATGTGGGTTGGATAAAGGCCCCATGGTGGGGAAGGGAGGGTCATGTGGACCTTTGAGGCCCAAAGGAAGCAGCCCCACGCCAGGAAGGGGAGCAGTGGGAGCGTTCTTTTCCCAGTTCGGGGGACCTGGATGTTCTGGGTCTGGACGAGGAAAGCCACCAACTTCTTTGCCTGGGAAATCCGTGGGAGGTCTGTCTCTCTCCTTTACGTGTACCGGCTTGTTGCCGTCTCTGCCCATGGATGAAGGGAATCCTGGTTCCATTCCATCTCTGGGGAAAGGAGAGATACTTCGAGAGGAGGCTGGCAGAGAGTCCCTCTCCCTTGCCCGGCGGTTTTTCCACTCCTCAGCAAGGGTCATCTCTTCACCGCCTCTGTAATCTATGGGGGAATTCTCTCGAGCTCTGTCCCTCATGTTGCCGTCTTCCCCAAACTTCGACCTGTTGGGGCCACTGAGATGATCTGGCCTTCCCCTGACATCCATTGGAGCGCCATCGTTTTCCCCAAACCGCAGAGGAGAGCGGTCCCTACCCCGGAAATCCGCTTGCGATCCCATTCGGTTCCGGAAGTCCATATCTGAATCAAATCCTCCCCTTGTATTAAACGGTGGGCCTCCCCTTCTGTCAAAACCCATCATCCCCCTGTCACGTTGACCCATGTCCATATTAAAGCCGTCAATGTCATCCATGCCCATGGGAGGTCTGTCCCTGTCACGCATATCCCTGAAACCATCGTTTCTTCCCATGGGGCCCATGGGAAATCCTCGTCTTGCATCCTGGTTAGAATTACTGAATCCTGCCATTTTGTTGCGAAACATCTCTCTGTCTCTCATGTCCATTAATCTATCATTCGGTTCCCGTTGCTCCATCCCTCTACCTCCCATCTCTATGTTGTTCCTCCCCGGTCCCATGAAACCAGGTGCGTTCATTAGCTTGTCCCTGATCACTATTTCGTATTGCCTTCTAAGGCTGAAGTCCGGTTCGTCTCCAGGTCTGAAGAAGTCCCTGTTTGGTTCTCTACCCCGTATGGCAAGTGGTTCCATATCCCGCCCCCTCATGGCAGGTGGGCCATCTGATCTCATATCCATTGGGGGACGATCTTGAGGCCGGGGGCCCGTAGGACCCATAGGACCCATCATAGGCCCCATAGGTCCCATTGGACCCATGTTCATCCCATCTCTGTTTCTGAAGTCCTGCATAGGACCATCCCTGCCCCCAAACATCTCTCCACGATGATTTCCACTGTGAGGACCAAACATGGCATTCACACTATTCATTTAATCAGATAATAAACCGTACATTGGCACAGGCATTGATATGTGTAGAATTACAATGTAGGGAAACTGAAAAAAGTAGCCATCCATCTTCTTGTTTGCTGTATTCTTTACCCATGAACACTTGGACTAAGACAACATTATGCTTTGTAAATAAACGTTTATTTTTATTTTTTTATAATTCACTATTCAAACAAATATGTTGTGGTGTGAAATAAGCAAGCAACCCTGCAACTTAGTTGTTCTGGATTTGTTTAGACAATGCGAGTACAAAAACTGAATGTTTGCTTCCAACTAAGGTCAACGTTGTAATTTTACATAATTTCCCTAACACTTAGCTCACATGTTTTTTTTGAAATAACAGTTTAATTTCAGTTTCAGTTGGGCTTTACAAGAATAAGAAATACTGTTTGCATATTATCATCACTTACCGAAAGGGTTTCCCTCCTCGAGGTCCATGTCTGTTTCCGTCCCACATGTTCTCCGAAGTCTCGCTTAGCTGTTAGTAAATATAATTAATGGAATTTATTTTATTAGCAATGTCCAGAGCTAGCTACCCACAGACATGTCCATTTTAGATTTGCTAGCACCGCTGCCTTATTGTAAATTTTCCTACTGGTCATCCCTCCCCAGGCCCACATACGTTAGCTAGTTAGCTAACTAACATTTAGATAGCTAACGTTTCCTATCTCTTGAGGACAATCAGGGCTAGCACAAAAACTGGTATGTTGTTATATTTTGAAGCCATTTAGCTATACTAGACATTTTACAATTCTTAAATCTAGTTAAATCGGATGCTGCTAGCCTACCAAAATCAATGGTTTAGCTAGCCATCCATGATGAATAGCGGGCTAAACAACCCGCTTGCGACAGTCAGCATCTGACTGAGTCGAGGTGTCTTGGATTTTTAGCTACGTACCACTAGCCAAGATAGCTAGCTAGCGAGCTATCGAATTGGTAAGCTAAGTAGCTAAATATAGGTTACCCAAATGTATACCTATGAAAACATTTACGTTTTTTTCCACAAATACACAATTTTCTACCGACAAAAGTCAAATCTGATAAGACCGGTATACCTTCGTTTCTTAGCTAGACTTCTCCAATAGAAAAACTGATGAAAGCAGTCACAGGAGATTATCTTCTTCTTCTTTGGGTTCTTGTTGGCGGATCTCAACCACTAAGACTTCCGGGGTTCGGGAATTGCATTCTGGGAAAGATAGTCAAACTTGGAACAAAAAAAAAGAGACAAATGCTTATTAGCCACATTTTATTTCAGATCACAGTATATGAACACAGAAGCAACAAACGAGAAACAGGACCAATATGATAAAATTCTGTTAATTACAGAAAGACACGCAAAAACAGGACAAGATCATACCCAGCTTTATAGTTTTGTGAGTGTCTGTTGTCAGATCATTGCTTTGTTGAATTGTTCTAAATACAGCTATTCAAAGGTCACAATAATATTTAAAACCGCTAATGATAAAATTCTTAAAGAAAATTAAGAAAATATAATTGAGAGAGGAGAGAGAGAATGTGTGTTTGTGTTATGTCAGTGGTAGGAGTAATTTTGGAATCATAATATCCCAAATAATAAAATATCTGGCAATAGCGTAAGAAAATGTAAAGTAATTACGTGATATATCTATTAAATAAATGTCACAGTTTTTTACAGCAATAATAATATTGCTTAATTAAATAATTTACATAATACTTTGGCAACCATTCAGATCAACTAAAGGATGCTTAAAATATATTACATACACAATAAATAAACATAGAGAGAGTCATAAAGAATAACATTAAATATTAGCTACTATTTTGCAAAATGGTCAGTGTCCTCTACAGTAAAGACCAATACCCAAGCTGACATATATTCTTTGAAAAGTTATTTTTTTCTGTTCCACAAAGAGTGTGAAGAGAGCAATACAAGCTTATATTGATTAATTTCTTACTAACGCAGTTGTTTATGGAACAGCAGGAAATTGAGTTTAAAAGTTGGAAAACAGGTTGCAAGTCTGCGAGACAGGAAACATAAATGTTAACATCAAGGTGTCAAATAAGGTCACTATTATGTGGCAGTAAGAGACATTAACAGTATACAGACTTTCACAGAAGAAAAATTATGAGGTCATACAGAGCCACACCACGCTTTACTAACAGCATTTGTAGGTGAAACTAGTTAGAAGCACCTCAAATGAAATATATATTGAAACAATAGCAAGGTCTCATATTTGAAAAAAACAGTTGATATGAAAACAAAGGATAAGCATTCCTTTGAATTTTTTTTTTCTAAAGATAGACCCATCACTTTATTAATCGCAAACATCATGTAAAAAGGTTTAGAAAGAAAGAAAAAAACGATGTGAGATGACTGCGCTAAAGCTGCAAGGGGTGGATCTGACAGACCATTTTATCATCATGCCAGCACCTAATTTACATGGTGTATGTATTGTGGCAAAGATGCTCAGCCTAGCCATTCTGATCCTCCTGTGTTGGTGGGGAGGTCTGCAGAGGAGCATCACCATTACACCTGGCCTGGGGCCCCACCTCCTGTAGAGCCGGGCTGGGCTGGGAGGGCTCAGGTGTGATGGTGCTTGAAGCCAGTGTGTCGGGAGCCTGGAGGCTGGCAGAGGCCTCTGTGCCAGAGGGGACACCCTCAGGATCCTGGGCTGGAGGAGCAGCAGTGCTGCCTGGGCCCGATGAAGGCCCAGCAGCAGGACTGGAGGCCCCTGAGTCACTCTGCTCCGGTGCTCTGAGCCTCTTCATGAGGGTTGTGACACGTACAGCTTTCTGTGAAGAGGAGAGATCAATGTATTGGCATAGACACCATTGCGGCACTGTTATCAGAAGCAGTGGGTGAATACTGTGTAGAATATATGCACAATATGTTTGTTGGAACTAAGCGAGTACCTTCCACTTGGCTTTAGCAAAGTTCTTTTCTATTTGCGCACACACTCCATCCTTAATGTTCTTGTCGGATGCAGCATTCCCAGAAATCCTGAGACCCCCCAAAAAAACAGATAAACAAAAACAAACATGTAATGTAAAAAAGAAGGCGTAACAGACTTCCAATAACATTTGCAAGCCCTATGGAACTGTAAGATGCCATCTAGATTGATTGAGTGAATGAAAAACTTTCTTCAGTTACAGTACACTGAAATCTTTACCATTCATGGTTGATAGCCTCTTGTGCTGTTAGCCGTTGGTCTTGGTCCACTTCCATTAGACATGCCACCAGGCTCTTAGCTGAGCAGTAAAATAATCAATACAATTCTGATACGATACATACTCTAATAACAATACACACAAAAACATTTGTTCCAGTAATATTTGACATGAATAGTTCATGTGAAACGTCAATGCCAACAATATACCTGAGTCTGAGATATCATCCCAATACGGGGAATCAAACTCAAAGTCCCCTGACAGAATCTTGCGGAAAAGGTTCTTGTCATGGTTGTCATAATCGTCGTCATCGGTTTCCTCGTAGAAAGGAGGGTTTCCAGACAGACTGCAGAGCACGGACACACAACAACCAACAAGTAGGTTCAAACACCTCTTTATTAGACTTCTAGGAGGGTTTGCTGTTTTATACATGGCAGTCATTGCCATGCAGCCACTTGCTTAAAGTTGATATTCTTAATGTCATCCTAAATCATTATAAAGACACACTTACAGAATGTACATGATGACCCCAATGGCCCAACAGTCCACAGGTCTTCCATATCTCTGCCTTCCAACCACTTCCGGAGCTGAGAAAATATGACCAAGAATATGTGGTGTCATATCTGGAGTATAGTGCTCTCCTGAGGACAGTTGACTCAGGTTTCCTTCCTAACTTTCACCACCAACGTACGCCAGCTCTTACCCAGGTACTCTGGGGTTCCACAGGGATCTTTGATGAGTCCATTTTCCAGCTTGGCCAAGTGGAAGTCACTTATCACAATCTTGGAGTGTTTCAAACGATTGAAGTACACCAAATTCTCCAGCTAATTGAGGCAAAAACAAATTATGCATTGAAACGTGTACTAAGGTCTTATTTTAAATTCATCAGTTACTTAGTTGCTTGAGAAAAAAACCTGCTAAGATGCACAACATGTACCATAGTCATTATAGCCGTGTCAACATCCATTTATGCAGACACCTGTGATGTAATGCCACTATCTACCACAAGATGGGAGGAGTGTAACAGTTTACCTTGAGGTTCCTGTGGACTATTCTCAGGGAGTGCAGGTAAGCCACAGCTTCTAGTACCTGTCTGACCACATTGCTGGTATCCCTCTCAGAGTAGTAGCCTTGGTCTAAAATCCAGTCAAACACCTCTCTGCCTGTAGCTCTGAGGTAAATATTCACATTAAAACCCGTAGATTATTGAAAAATTCATACATGACTCGGAACAGAGACACAGCGAGCCCCAGAGAGCCCCTGACATTCAAATCAAATGTATTAATTCAAATGATTTGATTATTTAAAACTCATAAGATGGATGATTTATTTTCAGAAATAGGCTCCACAGAGTGGTTCAGAGCAGAATCAGTTCAGTTCCGAATCAATCAGTAGGCGCAGACATGCAATTGGTTCATCAATGAGGCAGAACCATGCTGAGGGGAGAAATGAGCGCAAATGAAAAGTCCCAATTTGATTCAATTGACTCACAGCTCCAGGAAGAGGAAATACTCCTTTCTTGTCTCAAACACATCAACCAGCTGGAGGATGTTATGATGTTTTACCCTGTGAAAGGAGGAAACAGAGAGAGACAAAGAGAGAGAAGGAAAAAGGGTGGGGATCAGGAGGAGAAGGGGGTTAGTGCTGTGTGTTCCCTATTGATGAAACAGTATTCAGATCTGAAAAGAATGTATTTTTTTTTCAATAGGATGAAACTGATTTTGGTCTGATTTGGACCATATGACCAAATCTGTCAAGTAATAATAACACATTAACACTTCTGAGTCTTTTAAGGGTTCATGACTACAGCACCTTGCTGTATACTCTATTTTATTTCATCTATCAAAATTTAATTATTGTGTCAATTCATTCAATCCACAGGTAGAGTTAGAGTTTTCGAATTATACTCTGGATAATAGTAGTGGTGCACTAGTATATTCATAAAATTACTAAAGCATTTTGATAAAGGGAAGTACTGTAACAGAGTTACAGAGTGAGTGAGTGAGTTGTGTGTTTAACTTACATCTTTAAGATCACAATCTCGTTCTTCGCTGCTTTCCTTACTTTTCTCCCGTCCTTTTTCAGGAACTTTTTACACGTGTACATTTTCAACGTGTTCTTGTCCTTCGCCCTAAAAATCTCACAGAACTCCTCCCTGAGAGAGGCAAGTTATCAGGACATAGTTGGATCATTTCTCATACTTCGTAACTGTGGCCTATTCAGGGGGATACTTACGATTTGACAACCTGTCCAAGGTCATATTTGTCAGTGACCTCTGAAGGGTTGTTGTAATCTTTCTTCTCCCCGAGTGTCAAACAGCCAAACGGCATGGTGGCTTTTCCCCCTGGACAGGGATGTCACTTCACCAGACAACCTGTCACACGACAATCAATCACTGACAAACACAGCACTCTTTGCATTCTCAAAAATGCAGTCAATACACACACAGGTGTTTACACCCCTGACTCATTTAAAGAAACAAAAAATAGATAAATTGAATTTGAATACTCCCCAACCACCATTAGACCATCATTGTTCCAGAGGTAGTCTGAGAGAAAGTGGACAATTACTTTTCCAACAATAATAGAATCTTGTCATCAAGAATCATTACAGGAATGGTCCCGAAAACAATTAGGTAAATTGCTGCAAACACTGGAAGAGAGCATAAGTTTATGCCTGGATCTTCCATTCAACACAATAAAGAATGTACTCAGTGGCTACTTTGGTTCTACAATAATAATATATAACATTACTCAGTGTGATCTGGCAAGAACACTTTTTCTATAGGACCTTGAGCATCACTGCATTAATTTGCATTGTACTGGCCACAATGTGTCTACTCCATTCCACAATAAGTGAACTCTCCCAGAATCTGCAAGGTCTCCTTTCACCTCCACAGCAGTGAGTCATCCCTGTATGTACTGAAGCTACCACTTCGGTCTGCTTGCTCTCTTGTAAAACGGTGTTAACCATGACAGCACTGTTAGAGAACTCTACAAGGCCTCACTGTAGCATGCGAGAGCAAAAATGTTTTCGCTATAAGGAACAGCCACAAACACTTCATTGTAACATGTTCAGATTAGCTGTATGTCAGTTGCATTTAACACTTATGAAAATGGATCTCTGATCATCTTTGGCCTCAGTCCTCTGTCCTGGTAAAGATTTAGGGGAACTGACAGCAGGTAAATCGGTGTACTGATGAAGGTGTGAAACGCAATAGTAGGAACTGATCTATACTGAGAAATAGAGAGAGGTTATTGGGAGAGATAAATCCCATAGGCTAGCATGAAATAGTATGGTAAATGGACTCCCCACAGGCAAAGCATTCAGTTATTTCTCAGATTAATCCTAATGATGAAAGTGACGGAAGCTGCAAAAGCTAACCAGATAAGGCACAAATTTAAAAAGTGCATTATTAGCACATTAACTCCTCAGACTTTGCCAAAGCCAGTTTTTATGCTAGACCGTAAAAAAACATTACATTTCCAGAGGAGCCCATTTCCCAGAATAGCACTTAGGCAAAGACATCAGATTGAAGCATCACTTAAATGCTGGACTACTGCACCAGCCAAATATATTTGTCTAATAAAGCTACAGAAGCTAAACCATTAGTTATGTAAAATATCTGTAAAATAAGTAAATTTTTCTGTTGTACATCACATACGCTTTTAACTCTCCTGGCTGTGGTTGGTCTTACAACACCATTGTGTTTGTCAGCCCCCACATACGGAAGAGAAACTACTTCTGCACAACCTTTAGACGCCCAGTAATGAGCCAGGAGTGGGAAATAATGAATCCTGCGCGCACACACACACACACACCTACATACACACACACACACATGCACACGCACACACACACACACACACACACACGGGGAGAGGGCAGAAGAAGAAGAAGATGGCAGAGCTCTTGTTTCAGGTCTTGAATCAGACGTCAGTACAAGCTACGATACTCTGGGATGAGGACACAGGGGAGGGGGAAAGAGGAATGGATGAGGTCACAGTGGGCCTCATTACACTCTGATGGTCTACCAAGAGATGAACCCACCCTGTGGTGTAGGACACATACAATCAGACCCACCACAGTTAACTCTCAACTAGAAAAAGACAAACATGGGTCGTTTGTTCTTCTCTCTGAATGACTGCATCTGTTTCGATGTTGCATCACCCTACCCTGTTCAGGGATTATGAACTCACCTGTCATCTGTCATCTGTCTCAGAGAAAGTGGAGTGTTTATCCAAAAAGACACACACAGTGGCAGGATCCAGACAGCGTGAGAGGAGGCTGAAAATAAAATTGCCTGGATCCAAAAAATACCTATACTTGTACTTACTTCTAGAAGAAGGCCATGCCAAAGGGCATCAAAGCCTTTACCAAAGATCACCATCAATCTAAAAAGATTGTTTTGATCTACAATTGTGTCCTTGCAGCACCCCCGTCCTCCATTCTTTTGCTATTTCTGCACTGGCGAAACCTCATTTGGCCTGTCCCCTCAGTCCATTGCATTGCAGCTCAGATTGCAAGACGACAGACCTGCAGGCAGTTTAAACGCCTCTCCATAGAATGTGTGTCAGTGTGGCACTTGACAGATCCCTCTTAAACCATGTTCCCTCAGGACTGGGAGTCTCAGTCATGCAGTCACCAGCACAGAGACTCACCAGCCCCCAAGAAGCCACATTCACCCCACCATGGACGAATGCCTTTGCCTCACTCAAGACAGCTTTGAGCCACACATATATGTAAATATCATCCAAGGTGTTTGTCAAACCACAGACGGACATTCAACTGGGTTGATTTCGGGTTAATCCTGCTTATTCAGGAGTCCGTTATATAGTTGTTAAAATACTGTTTTTTGAGTAGGTAAAAGTATTTCCTATGGTCATCATAACCACCATCTATTCATAAAATGTGCGATGTTTTGATTTTACTGTGGAGGCATTAGCATCCAGAACCTCTGGTTTTGTGGCAATGCCTTGGCAGACAGGCAGCAGTGCAGCAGCACCTTTGTGTTTGTAATCCTCTGTCAGCTAGGAAAGCATTGATCTTGAATTCATATTGCGTATTCAAGGTGGTTGTATAACAGAGATAAAGAAAAGGTTTACTGGGTTTTCATAAGCTGCTTGTGTGATTTCTGTGATTTTTTGTACCTTTCATCAACATCACATGTGCATCTCTAAAATTAAATGGTTTCATCAATTGCCATACAATGCAAATACTCAGGGCCACTTATAGTAATATGGTACTTCGGATGACCAACTGAAATCAATAACAATCAAGCAACTCTCAAACTGCAGCTATTACCGTAGTTCCATTTTTTACTTTGAGCAGTTTTTTTTTCTCATCAATCTCTGCTAAAACACCCCTCCCTCAGATAGAGATAGGTCTGCATTGCGCAATGATCTAGACATTGCTGACATAAACACTTCCCTGAATCCAGACCTCCTCCGTGCCCTCCACTGCAGAAGACCGGGTCTAGCTGCGAGGAGCCGGTGAGCAGCATGCCTGGCTCAGGCCTTTGCAGAGACAAAGCCTGCTGTTCTTCCATAATGATATTTGAAGAACACTGCATTTAAGATTCTTCCCTTACACATTCGTCGATCCTCACAGAGAATAATGAATGGCCCAGGAAACCAGGAGGGTCGGCCTGATGATGATGTTGGGGTGGGGGGGGGAGCGGGGGGGGGGGAGCGGTGGGTGGGTGGGTGGGTGTAGTAGGGGTGCTGGCGGGTTCCCACAGGGCTCCGGGGGTATCTTCCTCTCTGAGCTGAAGGCTGGAGGGATGGCTCACCCTGTGCTCTCTTAAACATTTCCATTGTCTTCCTCTCCACTGTCCCGCTAGATAAATATCTACGTTTCAAACTGAATTAATTTTTCAGGACTGCAAAGTCTTTACTCAGCAAAGTACGGCAGGACAGGACACAGACACTGAGCATCGACGTGTAGACGGGGGGCCGGAGACAAGGGAATAGGGAGAGAGAAAGCGAGGGAGACAGCGAGAGTGAGAGCAAAAGAGACAAAGAGATATAAAGAGCGAGGAAGTGTTTACTAAACCACCTACCCATCACATCACTTACTTCTCTGTAAGCTAAATCTCCAGAACAGCCGAGCTCAGCAGAGCCCTCTATGCATGTCACTGGGATAATAACAGGGAATTGTACTTTGAAGCCCACTGTCGAGTATAACTTGCCACTCTCTGTGGAACCAATCCCACCCCTCCTGCTCTCTGCGTGTGTTTCACCTTGTCGTCAGACTGCAGGTCCCCTGTGCTCCCTAGCCTTTCTCTGCTCTCAGCATCTTAGCCCCTGCTCTGGGCGACAGCAGCTTTCATGACTGCATGTTTCAGTGTTGCTGTTGTTGTGGATCTGTTGTGTGGACCTTATTCGAACCTATTATTTATCCTGATGGATAGGAATTTCAGTGCAAGTCATCGCCGACGTCGACTCACTGACTATAAGCGCACACACAAGCATGCACGCTCATGTACACGCAAGCACACACACGCACAAACAGACCCCAAAACATACCGAAAAAAAAACATGTTGAACAAAATAATATGATCAAATTTCATTATAATGACATGCAACCCTTGAGACTCTGTTTTACAATTCCATTACGGTTTGCTATGCTGCTCTTGATCAAACACTGAGGGCTAGTGCACAGGTCATTTCCAGAATGGTTTCAGGCCTGAACAAGAGAAAAGAGAAACAACACTGCTTATTAGCCAATTTTCAGAGCAACCATCCACTTTGTTTTGGTATCTGAGGAAAAATAGGGTTGAAGAAAACAACAGTCCAACATAATACTCTGAAACCTTGCTTTGCATAATGCAATACCGTTTGTAATGTATTGTATAGTCAGAGCCAAGGGACTGATCCCCCACAAGTTGAATGATTTTATTTTTCTTACAAACAATGTGGAATATTGAAGTCGATCCATTAACAACTTTTGGTCTTACACAGTATCGATTTATCATTCAATTATGAATATTTCTTCATCAAGCACAGACAACATAGATTTAACTGATGAATGCCAAGTTTCAGTTCAGTATGTATTGGATTGTAACAGTGCTGGACATTATTTCGTTTTTATTTATTCTCACCGTAAAGAAGTAATACCTAATGGTATTAATCATTTCACAGGCAACACCATATGACCAGTGTCCACGATCTTAAACCATTTCTTACTCTTCCTTTCAGCTGCTAATTATTCTGTAACATAATGGTAGTATGATTATATGAATAAATGGTGGCGGATGCCAGGAAAACATCCTCTCTCTCCATAGAAAAACCAAGGAGATGATCGTAGGCTCCAGGAAGAGACACGTTCACATCGATGGAGCGGAGGTGGACGGGTTCTCCTGCTTCGAGTTCCTCGTGTGTTTATCAATGATGACTTCTCCTGGTCCGGGCTATTGGACGTGCCAGTAAAAACTGTCCAGAAGACACGAAACGTCTTGAGGAGTCTCAAGAAGTTTGGCGCGTCGGCCCAAAACTCTCCGTTTCTACAGGTGCACCATTGAGAGCATTCAGTAGCAGCTCCCCTGCTGATCACAAGGCCCTTCAGGGGGTGGTGAAGACAGAGGAGCGCATCATTGGCTGCCAAATCCACTCCATGGAAGGCTTCTACCACACACTATGCCTTAGGAAAGTATGGAAAATCGTAATACACTACAACCACCGAGCCTATGAATTGTTTGTCACTGCTGCCGTCTGGTATATTTTACCGGAGCATCCGGAGACGAACTACCACACTCACAAACAGATTTTTCTCCCAGGCCATCAAGCCTCTCAAACAGCAACTTTAATCTCAGTGCCCACATTGATCACATGATCACCTCAATGTATGCCCGAGTCACTTCCTATGTACATCCAATGTACATCGTCACAATTTAATGTAGCCGACATATCGGCAGGCACTCCAACACTTGTATTTTGGAATGTTTAATACTGTATTGTAATTGTTTATATTCCCCATGGTACTGGCTCTGAAACTGCTGCTAGTGTTGTAATTGCTATTTTTATTGCTACTTTTGCTATTCTTGTCCTTATTTGCGAGTTATTTGAATATTTGTAAGCCTACACTTTTTTTATCCCTATGACGTGGGTGTGGCTTGCCATGTCCTGAGAATGTCATTATTCAGAACTAACTTGTGTTGTCTTGCTGTCAACGACATAATACATTTAAAAACCTTCACACTTCCTTTGACTTTAATTTACCACACTGTTTACACGACTGGTATAAAAATGTAATATTTGGGAAGCGTTGTCAATGTGAAGACAACAACGTTACATTTTGAAATGAAGGACAGTGTCTGAGTGAAGAGCAGGTGTGAGGTGATAACGTGCCTGTGGGCTGTGACGGCTCCAGAGAACCACAGTGATAATAAACCTGGGAGGGAGCACAATGGCCTTTTCTGGGAATTCATAATCACAACTTTTAAGCACAGAACATTGTCCTCACTTTCTGATATGACCAAATAGGGTCCCATTGTGCCGTGCGGTGCAGAAGAAGAATGTTCAACTTTTTCTCCTCACAGGCACCTCAAAATCACCGAAATATTAGATAAAAGATTGCTCTCCTTTTCCGGGAGGGAAATCCGTGGCTGGGGCTGCATGGTCTTACTTTCATCAAGCCATGATTAGTGTGAATGTGTAGAGGTCAAATAGCTGGAAGAACTTGAAGGTTCAAAGCTGGGTCTAATGAGATACCTGAAATCCAATGTGTGAAAAGCAGTCAGGTATCAAAAGTAACCGTACCTCTGGGTGGCAGGAATGTGTTGGGAAAAATAGCAACAGCAACACTTGAGAGTAGAGGACTACAACATTTCCTCTCTTTTAGATCAATTACACTGTGTTATAAACCAAATACACATATGGGATGTGCTCAATCCTCTTTCTGGCTTCTTAGCCTACTGACCACCTGCAGTGGCAGCCTGCTATCCTCTTTGACACCGTATTTTATCAATGTTACCGTGGCTAGGTACTATTTTGGGCCTCCGGGTCTGTGTTTAGAACCCAGGTCAGAATGTGGCAAGCAGCCAAAGTGTTGGGGCTGGCATCAGGCTGGTCTCTTCAAAGAGGAAGGCTTACCAGCCACTGGTGACAGAGGGCATATGGTCATGCACAATGCCAAACAAGGGCAAAGACCAAGAATTCCTCATGGGTATAAGAATGGGTGAGAAAATCCAATATAAACACACCGATTGATAAAATAAATCCTTATTTTGTTGTTGTTGGTCTGAATAGAAATGGCTTACAATTGAATGAACATCCCCATCAAAAACACTGCACTAGATATGCTTCATATGCATTCAGTTTAACAACCAAACAACCAGGAAACTGGTGAGTGACTGAAAGTCTTTCATATTGTTATTCTTATATCGTTTATTCTTTCGACAGGAAGTGAAGACTCCTTTGCCTCGTCTCCTTACGACTAAGCTATAGCTTTGAATCTCGGATCTTTTCTTTCTTCTTCACGCATCACAGCCTAATCTGACCATTCTGTTCTGATGTTGTTTGTTGCCTTGGTTACCAGGTCCTACATCAGCGTCATGGTACAGTGTGGCTCCTTCAGAACTCCACCAACAGCATCACACAGCAGAGTGCCATCGCTCTACCGTCGCTGCATGACCACCACATTCAGTAGCTGACCAGCATCATATTCTCAAGTCGACTGCTTTAACAACGGCACCAACAAAAAGTGAAGGTTACACGACTGATGTTGTGGTGTTGTTGGGTGGGGTGGGTTGTCCCTCTTCCCAACCTTCTTTACTCACTAGAGGGTTACAAAACACATGCACACACATACACACACATTCATAGAAAAAAAGAAAACGTTGAAACTTTAAAAAACGAGACAGTAAAATGTACATTTGTAGAGATATAGACATGGACATGATTTCATTCAATGCAGCAAACTGAGGTCAATATGAGGAAATATGTTTCACAGTCACTGGCTTTCTCCAAACTGCTGTCTGACTCCGGCAACACACGCACCTAAATAATGCATTTTCCATAACATAAATGGCCAAACCGATAGGAATGTGTTCTTGCTGACACTGGCACTCTGCTTAGAGGCTTAGAGTAACAATGTTACCTGTCAGAGTTTACCACTTGTGTTCTAACAGTTAGAATCTAACTGAATGTCCAGTATGGGACATTGCCCATTTCTAATTCCCTTAACTGTATTCTCACTTGAGTGTCCCTAAAGGGGAAGAGGTAAGATCACTGATAGTATCACTTTACCAAATGGCACACTCAAAGTCAGTGTATAGTTCCAGCCCTCTCATTGACCGTGTATGCAGTCATGTAAAAAGAAAGAACATTTAAAAAATAGTAATCGGCTAGTCCTTCTTAAACCATTCAGAAGAATGGTCCATAATTGTGCACAGAAAAAATGAAGCTCCTTCCGTTTCAATTAACATTTTTACATTTTCATAATGATTCTTAGATGGATTAAGAAACAACCCACGACTCAGGTGTCATGGAAACCAGTCCTTCAACACACAATAAATGTTACATGTAGTGAGCGGACAAAAACATTATCGTCATTGGTGCGCACTTCACTGTCCTTCACAACTCGGGATCTGTCGAGGACATACAGATTATATACAGAAAATGACTCACTGACAGAAAAGCAGTATTTTCATTTCTGAAAGCTAATTTGAGACATACATAGGTATCTTCACACAAATAGGCATACAGATGATTTAGCCTTATGACTTACCTGAACAATTACTGTCAAACCCACTACACCATTTGAAAAAGCAAGCACCCAAAAGGCAAGTCTAAGATAAGAAAGTTCTGATCTCTCACCTCTACCCCCTACAACTATAAATAAAATAATACTATAATAGAAATAACAACTTGAATTTCTTCCATACTTATCAAAAACCTTTTAGGCTACCTGTTAAATTCCACCTGTTAAGCTTCCGAGCTACAGTACACTGTCGAGCTGTGATCGTCTGAGACACATTCTCGCGCCATAAAGAATTATCCTCAACTTCACACAGAAAGTTTTGCTGTTTGACACCTGGAATCAGAAACTTAAAAAGGATGTAATAAAGCTCAAGCGGTGAAAGGTGCAACCCGCGGTAGTCATTTTCACAGGATGGTGAAGTGAGAAGCTCGTAAATCTGCAGATTACTCTGCCTGGAACACAGAGAAACTGTGAGACTGGAAATAGCCGGAGGAATGCTGTATCAGCTATCCCCTGCATTATCTTCTGCGATGTGCAAAGAATAAGTTATCTAACCAGGCACATATCGTAGGCTAATTGTTTTCGTCGTTTAAAGAATATTTGGCCACAAAGTTTTGACCCCTTGTGTGTACGCTGATTTATCAAAACCGAAGACGTTTACGCTCACTTACCTTGTCAGAAGTCTGAAATGTTGTCCAAATATTCTTTCCAGTTATTTTATATAGGCTACTCTTACTTTTGCGTGCAATTTGCAACAAAAAAAAAACAATAAGAAACGGGACAAATATATTTATGTCTTTGTTTTCTTAAAATTCCCTATGAGATTTCAGAGATAGATCCTCACGCGTACTGTATCTAGCCCCATCAAATCCACATTGCCGGAAAAGCATTCAACCGGAGACGCTGGTGAATGTATGGGATGCTGCAACCAGTACCAGTGACTGAAGGAGGAGAGCGAGCGAGCAGAAGAAAGAGAGAGAGAGATAGTAAGAGAGAGAGAGAGAGAGAGAGAGAGAGGACAGTTACTAGAATCAGTCATTTAGCTTTACACCTGATAGAAACGATTGTATTTGCAGCCATGCACAGAAAGGGGATGCATAGACTTTTTGAAACAAAACAAGTTCATGAACACAAAGGCCACCTATACAATGTTGTACAACAAATAAACATGGGAACCATCTTCTTTATTTTATAGAGTAGATCTTCCAGTGCTGTTCTGCATAAAAGGGCAGCCAGACCATTTTGGTGCTTTGACTCATAGAAGACCCCTTAAGCTACGATGTCAGTCTAAATCAGTTGCTACCCCTCCAAAGCTGTCTTGTTCCCAGAGAGGCGTGGGTGCTCCATAAGTCAAGTACGAAGACAAATATCTCACAATCTCCCACTACTGTATGCATCAATCTATTGCAGTGTCATAATGCATTATAAATGCACTGTCCCTGATCCCATCCAAGATGCTACTTTGACAGTTTGATTAACACACCCAAGTATTGTAGCTCTCTCCTCCCACTTAAAGTCCACTGGTCTCCTTCTTTTTGGAGCAGCACAGTACTTGACTTTAGCCTGATTCCTTCTCAACGGTTCTTCTTTTCTCGCCTCCTCTTCTCACCACTTCCCACTCCCTCTTTGGGACTCCTATCACACCCTCCCCTCCCTTCCAGCTTCCCCCACCTGATACGTGCGTAAGGTCAATGACCCAGTCAGTGGGCTAACTCAATCTGCTCTCTGCTCTCGGCCCCAGGAGCCTCCTCACCGTCTTCCTTTACTGCTTCAGACAACAGAGGACCGTCTCCACCGTAACACCAGCCTCAAACTACACCCCCCTAACAAGCAATTACTGGAGTACAAGCCCAGCAAGCAGCCCAGTCGGCTGCATGCCAAGTTTGTTTCCATGCAGTTTAGACCGGATGTCTGTCCAATGGCCGTGTCCATGGTGTACAATCACCTTTTCTTTTTTCCTTTTTTTTTATTTTTACAATCACTAGGATTTGTGAATGTGATGTTCAGAGTAAATACTTTTATACTGTCTGTTTATATAGTTTAGCTCATAAACAAATTATATACAAGTAATATCACCATTGGACAGGGGCGGACTGGCCATCGGGGATACCGGGGGAATCCCCGGTGGGCCGACGGGGTTGGGATGGTCCAAAATACCAGGCTACTTCCATCACCAACCGGCCCTCCCTCTGACATCACCGGCACCTCCAACTATTTTCCATTTTACACAGCTTGAACACATATAATTTGCTCTAAGACCATCTAACATCACTGACTGAGTTTTATACTCCTCCTCGTGATCTGTATTTATATTCATGGTGTCTATTTTTCGAAAATGTTCTGAAGTGTCTTCTGAAATGTGTTCTTACGGACTTCCGACGGTCAACGTAAGAAAAGATATATAGAATGTAATTTCTTTGTAATCATCCAAAATAATGTTAAGTGTATGGGTATTTTTCCAAGTAGGCCACTGAATGGTCGATACGTGCGATGCATTGAGTGGGCAACTCGCCGTGTACTGAATGGGCCGCGCGCCGTGTATTGAGTGGGCCGGTCTGACAGTAACTCCCAGGCCACTTTTTTTCCCCAGTCCGCCCCTGCCATTGGACCATACACTTTCTGGAAAGTACCCTGAAACCAGGCAAATGTACTGTACAATCACTTACATAACTTGAAAATCCAAACTTTCCTAATTATTGCAAATTATGAAAGGTGTTAATGGGGTGTAAAGCTTCATAGTGTTGCACATACATCACAAAATATGGCCTAATCATGTGTTGCCCAATGAACATTGAGAGAGTATATGGAGATGACTGTTGAGAGTCGATGCCAACAGAAGAAGAGTTGAGTGCGCATATATCAGTCAGGTGGGAGTCAGGTGGCTGAGCGGTTAGAGAATCGGGCTAGTAATCAGAAGGTCGCTGGTTCGATTCCCGGCCGTGTCAAATGACGTTGTGTCCTTGGGCAAGGCACTTCACCCTACTTGCCTCGGGGAATGTCCCTGTACTTACTGTAAGTCGCTCTGGATAAGAGCGTCTGCTAAATGACTAAATGTAAATGTAATATCACCGTGTAACATCATCCTTCACAAGAGATAAATGGCACAGGCCTCCATTCGCGCAGCCTTCACCAAAATATTCTATTTTGGAACATCTTTTATAAACTGCCTTTACTCACTCACTTATCTATTCTCTTTACAGAGTAAATAAATTAATAATGCTGAGTGATGTGTGGACTGGGTGTTAGCGTTGCCCAGAGAAACTGGCCTCTGTAGGGAACTTGCATTCTTCCGTTAAAAGGAGGTACAAACTGAAGTTTTCTTCAGCTATTTTTGACTCACTTATTTACACATTTGTTTCGTCAACTGTACCCTACATTCCCTCTCTGCTGTGATGCGCGGCAGGATAACTTTCAGCATCTGTTACCTCAATCTATGGGGAGACGACAGCAAACACACAAACGCACACGCATGTCCAGTTTAGAAGCATGTACTGGTATAAGTAAGGTGAAATGAAAGGTGTGTTGGATTAGGGACACTCATGGGTGAGTAGGTACAGTGCCGTGGTGGTGAAACTCAGAGGCTACAGTAATTGCTTATTCCTGTGGGCAAAGTGGTTTAATTAGCAGACCAAAACAGACCGGGTGACCAGGGGGAGAAAGCATAGAGGTTTGTCCGAACAATAGAAGCATTATACCGTGCCAATTACATCCACGACGGTTCATTCTGTCTGCACTGTCTGAGTGTTCACCTCGGGGAGTGTACAACCTTGCCACATCGTCAACTAAAGGTAGAGAAAAGTGTTGATAATTTGTTCCCTCAGTGACTCAGTCCGCTCACGCCACAGTATCTGGACTTTCCATCATCTTTCTGCGTCTGTTAATGAGCGAGATTCAGTCATGAGTCCTTCGTTAAAGAGATTCATCTTCACATACGGACAGGAGAAGGAAAGTGGAGAGAGGAGAGGACAGGGGAGGAGAGGAAATGGAGAGAAAAGAGAAGCGAGGAGGGGAGAGGAGAGGAGGCGAGGGGAGGGGAGGAAGGCTGTGTATGTTTTATGTCTTGTACTCAGCAAGTAGTGGTGACAGACAGAACAGCAGGCAGCCCGAAAATAACAATTCACACCCTAATATGGCATCTCCAACCAGCAGAACCAAGGACCGATGCTGAGAGGGACAGAGGGATATACCTAAACACACCTTTGCTTTCCAGTAGGGGGTGAAAAACTAAACAGCTGGCTACTGGTCTCAGAAATGTGTTGATGTGTGTATCTGTTTTGATATTTATGATTGTTGGTTTCTACATCCTATACGTATATGATCAGTTTTGTCATGAATCAATCATTTACCTCAAATACATATGTACCACTGAATGGCAAAAGGACACGAAACAGTGCTGCAGACACTAAGAAATACTATGTACTAATAATCTACTGCCACAATATAAACGATTTACTGTACCACTATTGCATCCCAGATTTAAACACAACTATCAGTATGTTATGTCATCTCTTCCAGCAATGCAGCAGACCTGTTTTGACTGTCCTGTTCCATTTTTACCCAGGCCCCTCTGCGTGTAAGTGGGTGATGTGTCAGAGGGGTCAAAGCAGGTACCGGTTTGGAGGGAAATAGGATGGGACCAATCACAACACACCGCCATTACCTCCAGCTAAAGGGAGAAGGCCAATGGGACGCACAGGCTGCAGGCAAGCTCTGGATGCACTCGCTTATATAACAGGAGTGTCTCTCGCCCCAAAATGAGTAAGCACTGTGAAGGGCCTTTGAGATGACAGGAGAGAGTGACGAACCCCGGACCTGCTCCCCGCCCACCCACAGGGGCCACCTACTCCCCGCCCTCCGACCCCAGCCTCACCTGCCTCCTCCAAAACCGAGTGGTTACCATAGCAATGTCCCGGGAGTAGCCCTGGCGCATCACAGAGATCGGTGTTGGAGTAGCCCCTTGCCATCCTCGTGATCCTACAAGGGGAGCAGTCCTACAACACAGCCCACTCAGGAAGCTCTGGGACGAGATGAGTGGTTATCGTGGGCCCAGCCAGAGTGAACACTAACTTCTTTTGCTCTCAAATAGAACAACAATACTTAGAAAACAGCTGCAGAGACAACAGCAGAGGCCCTCCAGTCTTTAAGCCGACACTTGCAAGGCATTGTGGGGGTTTTCACATACTTAAAATCATAAACAGCAGTCCCCGTACAGAGAAATGGCTCCAGAGATGTAATATTAACAAACAACAAGATAAAACCTAGGCTTGACAGTGTGTTCCTTCTCCCAAACTACCATTGCAACGGATGTAAGTTTTGTTCAGTGTAAGCCACTGCAACAGTGTTGCAGTTTGTGCAGTGTTGAAATCTCTAATCCCTTCAGGTACAATGCATTTTGCTCTTATACCTTGTACAAAAGAATGCACAAGCACTTACAGCAACAGTGAAGCCTCAGTTTGTGGAATCTGCAGCAAGAGAGAGAAAGGGTGTGTGTGTTTGTGTGTGTGTCAAGGATTATGGAAATAAATGCAAATTTATGATTTTCTGTGAAATACAGCAATTGCTCCAAAATGGAAACTTCTATCACTACAGGTAATGACAGTTGCCAGACATCATACGATTAGGGTGATGATGAGTTTATTTCTTTAAACAGATGTACTGCAAAAAAAATTAAAATGACATTCTCCAAAAGAGCTGAATGTGGGGCATGACAGATCAATTCATCAAAGTGATGAAATAGACTAGCTCCCTTTGACAAACTACAGCTGTGTCTTTTTGTCTGGATTGCCGTCAAAAATAGGATATCATTAGTGTACTCAACAGTTCTGCAGTGGAGCTCTGCACTTTACAATTTATTCTATTTTGGACTCCCTGTTCCAAGTGTCTCTCTCAAAACCCTGAGGTTTAAAGGACCATCTGGGTCAATTGAACGAAAGAGTAAAACGTCTAGATACAGAAGAGAACTCTGTTGTTCATCAAACTACTGGACCTATTCGTATCGCCTCTGTATTGTCATGCATGGTCTCACTGCACATAATACAAACCAAGGCCGTAGCCATGGAGTCAACATTGGGGGGGACGAATTACATGTTTTATGATAATTTCGGACAGCTTGCGAGGTTGCCTGTCGTAGCGTAACACAAATTTTTCTATCAATATATTGGGGGGGACATTTTGACCAGATTTGAATATTGAACACACTGGACACTGGTCTTCTGTTTTACTGTGAAATTACACAAAACACAGCTTTACAGTAGACACAGTAAGAAAACACTCTGTAGAACAGCTTTAAGGTACAAATCTGACAGCTTTTCAGTACACAGAACAGCTTTACAGTACACAGGACAGCTTTTCAGTACACAGGACAGCTTTACAGTACACAGGACAGCTTTTCAGTACATAGGACAGCTATACAGTACACATGACAGCTTTACAATACACAGGACAGCTATACAGTACACAGGACAGCTTTACAGTACACAGGACAGCTTTACAATACACAGGACATCTTTACAGTACATAGAACAGCTTTACAATACACAGGACAGCTATACAGTACACAGGACAGCTTTACAATACACAGGACAGCTTTACAGTGGACAGACCCATAAAAACATTTACAGATACACAAAAGACAGCTTAACAATATACAAACCCATAGAACAGCTTTACAGTAGATTAACACTAATTACATTTTGATAAAGATTGCTATATCTATAACTACAGAATTGTGCATGTTTGTGTGTTTGTACATGACGTCTTGCTGCTGACAGCCACTGTAATGCGGTCAGCTGGTTGTCAGAGCCTGCAGGGAGCTGGATAAGGATTTGGACAGTCTGCTCATACAGACCACCTGTGCAGAGTGGAAATAATGTGGGCGAAGCCTGAGACACATCAAAATACTAGCTCTTCTAAGATCAGGCAGGCTTTTTACCAAAGAGGAAGAATTCAGTTATATAAACTCTTACTTGTCATGGGTTTCAAATATAAATACAGGAAATACAATTGTTTGGAAGTGACTCATAAAAGCTGTGGAATGGCTTTCTGTCATTTTTCTTTGCTACTCGATATTTTTCCAAACCACAAATAACCACTCAGATAAATGTGATACCGATACCGCGAGAATCCATCTTGCCAAGCTCCAAGTCACCCGTTTGTGCCTGAACCATTGTGGTTCAGACCAATCAGCATCCCACGAGGAACTTCTGGCAGCTCCAGGCGTGGTTGAAGTAAGCCTGTGACAGACGGCGACAGACGAAGGATTCATCCAATCAGCTGCCAAGTATTTTTGTGCCTGTCCATTTCCAAACAGTTTCCACAAAATCGAGTTTGTTTTGGACCATATAACCCTTGACCTTTTTCCCCTGTTGAGTGGAGCCAAGTGTCTGTAGCCTCCCAGGGGGGCTTTCCCTGTGTCCTTCATTTGAGGACAGCAGTTACTCACTTCACACGCCTGTCTCCCAATGTCTGCAGCGGTGCCCTGTGGAGGAGCAATCTGCCGCAATAAGCGCCCCTCTCGTCACCGTCAGCCTTACTTAACTGTAACATCTTACATTCTGACGATCATTTCTAAATGGATTAGTTGTCGTGTGATGTGTTCCTCTCATTGGTTTGACTGGCCCCTTTGGGCACGGAGAGTCCAGGGAAGAGAGACGCACATGTCAAGGTCTCTCTCTCTCCTCTCTCTCTCTCTCTCTCTCTCTCTCTCTCTCTCTCTCTCTCTCTCTCTCTCTCTCTGGGGCCCATGGAGAAGCTTTTCTGTAAATGACAGACAACCCACTAATCAATCACAATCGAATGATACAGTCTCTTGACCGATTTGATATCAACCCCAATATCCATGAGCATCATCGTGCATCACTCGGGCGACACGCTTCTCCCATTAAGGTATCCATGGGCATCATCAAAATACAAATCTCATTAAGATGAAGAGGACCCTTTGCTAAATTGCACCCATTGGGAATAGAGTCTCCATCAATATCCCATGCAGTGTATTCCTTTAATGTGATCTTTATCAGTTTTAATTAGCCATGAGGAGTCTGTCTGAGCAGTCGGCGCGGCGCACATGAAAGTGGGATCTGCGTCATACAGCCTGTGTCTCACCATGCATCTCTGGAACAAGTCAAGGCTCAACACAACGGCTCTTCTCCATGTTACCATGGCTGCATCCAACGAACACTGTGTTTATTGAGTCACAGGGAGTCCATTATTTCCTCGGACTTCTCAGTTACATCAAAGTGTTTTCAGTGTCTGTTTTGGGGACGGCCTCCTATTGGGGATCCAGTTGGTGTGGTGGGGAATTTGGTGGGATGCCGAGAATAGGGACGGCTGCATGTTTGGTTCGTGGCAAACCTAAAGCCAACTAATCGCAGAGGATGTGTCGCATTTGTTGTCATGGAAACCAATTCTGTCTTTGACATAAACTGTAATCTTGTAGACACAAACAGGAGTGGTGGCCTTGAGCCTAGAGCCCCAGAACGGCAGACACGCTTGGAATGTTTTAAGATACACTCAATAAATCCATAAAAGCAAGATCTTCCAGTTGGTCCAAACCTTCAATTTAGAGAGAGAGAGAGAGAGAGATGTGGTGTTCTGTTCTACGCCGAATGGGTCACCTCAGCATCTTATTAAAGATACAAAGCAGACAACGACAGCAAACCAAATCAGGAACGTGCATTCTGTTTGATTAGATAAGGTCCATAACAAATTTGAACTAAATAAACCATGAGGCCATGCAGAAACAGGGTTTATGTGGACCCTTGACACCAATGGTAGCACTGTAGCAGTGTGCCAGAGTAGCCCCATAAGAGGCTGGTTGATTCGGGGGAGTTTCAAGATTACTCATCATCGATGACGGCCTCACACTTCCTAACAGAGCAGTTGGCGCTCTCAGCACTTGCCATGCAACTTGCCCGTTGCCATGGTTACCACAACACTTGAAGACCAGATGCCCCAGTTCTGTCCACTGTCTACCCGGTGGCACAGCCACGGAACTCTTTGCCACCGAGAACAGAACCAGCCCACAGACCTCGGAGAGGAATTAGCTCCGGAATGAGAGGCTCCAGGGTATGTCATTTTTATAGGTTCTATTCTCTCCTTCACAAGGAGAGTTTTCCCATGGCCCATCCATCAGTGAGCCAGTCACATCCTACCAGAGAGGGGTGTTGGCGGGCCCCCAGCCTGTAAATACTTCATGTACTGTAACCGCTCCACATCTTTAATTAGCACCTCAGCTCCTGCGATGGCGCCACTTCTCTTAGAGTCCTCCTCTGTTCACCTAGGTCTGGTGGAGGTCTCCCAGGGGTCCGCTGTGTCGATTCACAGACATGAATCGATCTCGATTCATGTCTGTACAGAAATGTCAAGATTTGACTAGAGAGGTTTAGGGATTTGGGCTGGTCTCCATTGGTGTTCATTACCAACCAACAGATGGCGAACAACCTTTTGGTAAACACCGCAACATAACGATTCTTTGATATAAAACTACACTGACTGTTTGTCAGAATTTATTAAGCAAAGTCACGAGACATAAGCTTGAGCATGTGTTTGATCTTAATAGTCCATGAGTGGCTCGCCTACCTACTCTGGCCCCTAAACTATGACCTCTGAACTCAGCATCATCAGAGAGGGGGGAGTGTGATGATGATGATTCTAACCTGCCCAGTGGCGTTTACAGGAGGTTTAAAGTACAGTCAATTTGATATCAGTTATATACAGCTTCAGTGCTGTAGCAGGTATAAAAGGTGTTAGGGCATTTGTATAATTAGGGTTGGGGCAGTAGAATTAGTTTGCGGGCTTTTCACAAACACGCCAGATAAAGCTTTTCTTTTTTGTATTCTCCTTTCTGCAAGTATGACTCCTCACAGGCAAGGTAAAGACACAGCAGACTGCAAGATTAAATCAAATACCACCACAACTCAAATGCCATCATCATAAGCTATGGCACAACAACATTAGAAAACCCCATGTTTTGTTTTCAAACTTAATAAGCAAATTGCGAAGCGAATGTCTGTCTAAGGGCCCAGGAGCAGCCCCCTGGGCCCTTAGTGTTCTGCCCGTATTCTCAAGTCCTTGGGCCTGTAATTGTCTCACATGGTTTCTCTTGTCATTGCTGTACTGACAATACTCAGCCGACTTCTCTTTCCCTTTTCCTGTGCATCTCTATCTGTCTTGCAGAAATCAGCACTTGAGGTATTTTATCTCCGTTGCAGCTGTTATCAGATTGACGCCGCTCCACGCTACATTCAGAATAGGATTCTCAGCTCTTTAGCAATACACTAATCTAATACTTGTGTTCTAGACAAATGTACACACTTTGGAAAATAGTAATAATATTTTTTTCATCCGATAAATGACAATGTACACGTTAAGAAAATGGTACCTTGAAAGAATGGATCTACAGCACCCATGACAAGAAATGACAGCAAATTAGTGTTTGAGAACAATAAAAGGTCCGTTCAAGAGAAAGTCTAGAGCAACAATGTTTCAAAGATAAGGATACCACACTTAATTGAAAACTGGTGTTGTGATCCCTTGCATGTCATTTTCAGCAAAATATCCTAAATTGTAATGTATCTTTCTCTCTCCCCCTTTCATTCTTTCCTTCTCTCTTTCTCTCTCTGTCTCTCTCTCTCTCTGTCTATCTCTCTCTATCTCGATTATCTTGCTTCTATAAATTTAAATACAGTGAATAGGAAATATGTATTTTTTATGCTAATCTATGCATTTTCAAAGATAGCATGTTGAAGATGAAAAAAATGACTTGCTCAAGCATCAGACAAAATAGGAATAAAACCAAATTATCTTGGTAAACACGTATTTACTGTAGTCAACATCCCCACTGCCATCCTACACACCCTTGGCGTCCAACCGTGGTAACCATGGCAACAAGTGTACAAGCCACAACAGAGCCTCTGGAAGACAAACACAAGTGGCTGTGAGGTGTTTCTGGAGACTGGGGATCAGTGTAATGGAATTACTCTCTCACTCTCTCTTATCTCCTACACGTTCCCTGTCTGCAAACCCTCCAAGCTCCTATGTAGACACACGCTCACTGAGACTAACGTGCTTTCATTTAGTTTGCACCAATGTCTCTATGCACGGCTTAGTAAGGCTGTAAGAGTTGAAACAGACCCCTCTTTCTGTCACTGGCTTTATAATATCGTAGAGAAAATAAATGGACATCTTAATACAGGACAACTGTTCCGTTTGTCTAAGGACATTTTTTTTTTTCATTATATAAATTGAATATTAGAATATTGCAAATAGTATGAACAGATTGTAACTGCCTTAACACATATGAAATACATCTGTTTTCTTGATACTGTAAGTGCTGCTAAATCAATTTGTTCCCATGCCATCAACAAAAGCTTTAAATTTTTTATTCAAGACAAAAGTTGGAAATCATAGGCACTAACTCTAACTAAATCACTAACTCCAATGTGTAATGGAGAACAAGACATGCTTGTATAAAATCTGAATGTTTCCTAATCAGGTCTACCCAAGTACCCAGACTCAACAGATCTAAGTACATAAGATGCACCTAATGACCTGTAAAAATGGGAGTGAACTGAATGTCTATGATACAGAAGAGATAAAGAAGACCTCATTAACTCATACTGACCTGAAATGATAGACAAGGTCAAAGTTGGCAATGGAACTGTTAAGAAAGAGAGGATTTTATCGAAAACAGTTGAGATAATCCATGTCCATCAGAGGCAATGTCTCATATACAGAGTGAGAGCAAAATAGACTTTTAAAAGTACAAAAACATTTGAAACACAAGCTCAGACTGAAAACATTTGTTACCAGACTAAGGCCGCTGTTTGAACTGTCACGGGAGTTCCTGAGGAAGAGACAAACACTTTTACCAACCAGACCTTACTGTCCGGGTCTATGGCTGCTTCCAAACACCATATAGTACTGTCTAACACTTACAGTATGTAGTGTAGAAATGTAGGCCTTGCTAACGGTTCCTCTATTCCTTTTGAATCAAACACAGTGATCCTCTCTCTAGCACCACTGTACCACAGCACCTCCCTCAGTGGCAGCCTAGTGTGTGATGTTGTACTGTCAGAATACCCTGGAAGCATTACACTGACCCTCAGTAGCTGGCTGGACAGGTCCATCACATGGCCAGTGGGTCAATGTCAAAGAACAGCTGCTAATCTAGTTATCATGACCCTGCCAGCCCATGCCAGCCTCCACACAACTCAGATAGGGAATGGAAATCAACAAGCTCTGCAAAAAAAAAGACATGGTGATACTGTGAAAAGGGACCCAGGCTGATCTCAGTTTTGGTGTTGCAGGTATACAAAGGAATTAGTGTGTTGTGTGTTGGTGTGTTGGTGTGTGTGTGTGTTTGTGAGTGCGAACTGTTGAGCAAGACTGTCTTAAAACTTGTGAAACAAAATCAGGCAAAAATAGTTTGACAGCATTGAACTTCTTTCTCCTTTTTGAGATCCTTTTGGCAGTTTGACCTTTTTTGAGACAGCCAGTCAACATATCCTTCCAAGCTTTAGAGACAGCTGCTTAAAGCTTCAGCTTTGCCCATAACTGGATTGACATGAAGACTGATACCAAAAACCAATGTTATGCAATGACATACAGTATATGCCACACATACACTGTATGTCATTATTTTCTGATCAACCTTAAATGTATTTTAATTGACAAGACAATTGATAACTTTTTGTTTTCATTTCTTTTTACTTAATGTCCCTGCTTCTGAAGGACACTTTTCAAAGCCAGCATCAAAACATGTGTGGTGACTTTTGTATAGTTTATAGTTTAATCAGATACTTTAGATCCACAGTCGATATGAATGTTTGGACATGCCGTTATTATATGGTACCTGTATCATGATGAGTCTTACAAAAGCTGATATTGAATTCAATTTGGCACTGGTTTAAGAAATAAAATATTAATAAACTGTATAATGAAAGAAAAAAAACAGTGGCCTTTCAAGGTCAGAAGATCCATCCTTTTCAATTATTTTCAGACTTCAATTCCAAGACTTGTGTCTTGAGTTCTTTTATGATGTTGTATCAAAGCTTACCCACATGATGGGCCCACGTGGAGACTGATCGCTTGTTTGCTTTAATGTTAAGACTGTCTATTTACATAAATGTTTAATGTTGGTCAGAAAGGGTTTGATTAAATTATTCATCTGACTGTCCAAAGCATTGGAATATGTAATGCACTCAACATGTTGGCACTGGATGAGGATCAAGAGAAAGCATGGTAAAGTTCATAATGCTCAAATCCCCTGTATTGTCACTGATCTAAGTATCCCGGGGACAAGACTATGACCATTTCACATCTAGATGGTTTGGAGATCTGTAGACATCCTGAATCATGGAGAGATCTCGATTATGACATCAGTGGTAAGCAGGTGAGTAAGGTCTGTGTGAAATTACATGAAGGACGTCCAGGGGGTGACAGGGTTAAGGGTATCAGCCTTCAGTTCAGCTGCGCCATGGAGCAGTGGCACCACTAAACGCTAAACAAAAATCGAACTGAAGGAATGACCTCACTTTTGTTAAACCTTATTGGGTGTGCTCAAGCCTTCGGCGAGAGCACAACCTTTGTTCTCTCACATATATATTATTGGGTGTGCTCAAGCCTTCGGAGAGAGCACAACCTTTGTTCTCTCACATATATATTATTATTGGGTGTGCTTTGCCTTCGGCAAGGGCACAACCTTTGTTCTCTCACATATATATTATTGGGTGTGCTCAAGCCTTCGGCGAGAGCACAACCTTTGTTCTCTCACATATATATTTATTATTGTTTATTTTCGCCCCCCTAAAACTCAGTCAATATTTGGCCTACATACACAACGGCGGTGTCAAAAGGTTCGTCTTGGTAGCGATTGCGTTGCTTCTATTGGAATTTACGTTCCGTTGCATGGTTTGGGCTTAAGTTAAGTTTTTGTGGCGAAAAGTTAAGCTAACGGTGGCTAATTTGCTAGCCACAGTCACTGACGTTACTAACGTCACTACGTCACTAACGTCACGAAAACACGCGTGACTACCTGTAGCAGAACATTCGTTTCGCATCTGTTAACTTGGGGGATAGCTAGGCTAACTATAGCTTTACTGCAAGGCAGCTGCAGAAACGCCACAAGCAAAGAGGCCAGGGTGATAACTATTTACTTATTTTACTTTGTGATGTGAAACACAATTGTAAAATGTAATGTACAATATTAGCTGATATTATTAAGGAAGTAGGCCCACATCTACTTTCGGAAACGGTAGTCTACTATTTCACTGAGGCATTAGCATGACATTAGCCTCTGTTACCCGGGCAACACATACTACAGTGGTCTATGATGCATCTGTTTTCAATCATTAAAATAAACATTCCTAACAAATACATTTTCGTTGTAGGATTTATTATGACATTACATTACGAGTAAATGATTTGTGGGTGAAATTATCATTACCTGTGGTTTCAAACCAGTGTTGCTCACTGCAACGCTGTAGCCTACGCGAGACACTACAAAAACATCGACACAGCTGTAGGAAGTCAAACGGCGACAGAACATGTTCGGCACTCCCCTTACTTAAACCAAAAGTCTTTCAATAGGTGAAACTATCTGACTACTAACCTGAACTTCATTGCCACAGCCTAAACTTTGTCAATCTGTTCATGAAAATAATTAATTTCAGCCTAAACCGTACAACGGAACGTTAAATCGAATTCAACCAACGCAATCGCTACCAAGACGAACACAGCAGTAGTCTAGTACTGTACTGTAGTAGAATTTACAGGGGCAGCTTCTCCACACAGGGCTATATCGCATTTTGCGTTGTTACTGACAATGATCGCTACCAGTGAGCTTTTTATGAATGAGCGATTTTCCACTAAATAAATGTCAAGCTTATTTACGTTTTTGGGGGCATATTTTCAGTTAGCAGATGGTACTGTTTGAATCGCGAGTCTATCTTCTGCCGGTAACGTCGTAGAATAATCTTCAAATGGGGTTCTTTATTAATGAATGAATGCAATATGAGTAGGCTAAATGCCTGAAAATATCACGAGAAGGGAAAACTTAAAAGGACGTTTAAGTCATAGAGATTAGGTCCATTTTTACACCGGTCTGCCAAATGTATTCGTTTTGATTCAGCAATGAGGCTGCCTCTTGCAGTGGAAATGAGAAGACATCATATTTCATTCTACACTTCACTCGTATTTTGAGTTGTAAATAAGCAGCAAAAAAAAGATGCTTTTAAATCTATGTAATCTTTATAAATAATAAGTAGGCCCTATGCATTTTTATATAAAATATACAGACCCCTGTGCAACCGACGCAAGCAAGCACACCCTACAATTTCCCCAGAAATTGTACCCTCTCTAGTTGTGAGAATGCTGTTAAGCATTCTCACTATTGTTTTCCTGTTTCTCTTTATTGTGAGAATGCTGTTAAGCATTCTCACTATTGTTTTCCTGTTTCTCTTTATTATTATTGTGAGAATGCTGTTAAGCATTCTCACAATACAACTTCCTACAACTTCCTACAACTTCTCACAATACGATTCCTACAACTTTTGTATCAAAACGTTCAGCTCCTTCAGGAGATGATGGCTATGACTTTTGGTATTTCTCACTTTTATACTTTTTAAGACATTAAGGTTTTTGTGCAAATTATTCTCCCATTAAAAGTAATGGTAAATCCTTTCAAATCATTAAAATTGGACGTATAGTTTTGCGTCTAGGTCAACTTGTTTGAGGTGTGGATGCTAGGTAAATGTTCGTTTTTCTCTCTGCCTAGCTCGTTAGCTATCACAGCTGCGCCATCACCGTGGCAACCAAACAAACAAGCACCAGGAAAGCAAAAGGAACGTTTTTGAAACTGCAGGTAGAGTCGTATTTCTGACTGCACAGACATATAAAGAATATCTCTGGTTTCGGCAGAGTCTTGGGTCTCGGAAAATATCCTTATATTTTGGATTGGACGTACAGTTTTGCGTCTAGGTTATCTTGTTTGAGGTGTGGATTCTAGCTACATTTCTCTTATTCTCTGCCCTCAGCGCGTTAGCAATCATAGCTGCACCATCACCGTGGCATCGACAGACACGCACCACTCAGTCTCTCACACAGGTGATTGGTACGTTTACTTGACCATGAGAAACACGATTACTAGCAATTGTCGGTTTATGCCAATAATACGATTACTCCGTTTACATGTGTAATTAGTTATGCGATTACTCAATAAACACGTCTACATGATTCTTTTTTATTAATCGTTGTATGCTCCACGGACAACTTGCACCATCATCCTTCTGCAACAAAGTGTCGCCTTGTCTTCCTGTATCGGCCCTACTGCTGTATGTTTCATTCCATCAACACATTGAATCCAACTAAGAAAGCCGAGTAAACGCATAGGCTACATTTGCTACTGCTAATACTATCCCAACTATAATTTAATCTGTTAAAACGAAAATATTCTTGTTACGACTAGCTAGCCTACTTCTTCTTCTGTTTAACAGTTCAGCTTTCAGCTTCTCCCACATTGTAGGCTATTTCAGATCTTAGCTTTGTTAAGATGATGCAGTTCAGCTTCCACACTGCCTCTTTTGTGTGACTCACACATTTTTGAAATTCATTTCAGCTTGCGGGTATTTTCTCATTTCTCACTTTTATACTTTTTAAAATATTAAGGTTTTTGTGCAAATTATTCTCCCTTTAAAAGTAATGGTAAATCCTTTCAAATCATTGTTGGAATGCTGCTCCAGCCCCTTTCAAAAATACCTTTCGGTTGCTTTGAAGCTTCAGCTTATAACTTTCTACTAAATTTTCACTATTTTCAGCTATCCCCATTCAGGTTTTCAGCATTCTCACTGCTGTTTCGCAGGAACAGCCTTTTCTAGTTATTATTGTGAGAATGCTGTTAAGCATTCTCACTATTGTTTTCCTGTTTCTCTTTATTGTGAGAATGCTGTTAAGCATTCTCACTATTGTTTTCCTGTTTCTCTTTATTGTGAGAATGCTGTTCAGCATTCTCACTATTGCTTTTCAACTTCTCAGTTCTTCCGCCGTTTTTTGGCCTTTAACTCGTTCTGCATACTTTAACCGATTCCTACAACTTTTGTATCAAAACGTTCAGCTCCTTCAGGAGATGATGGCTATGACTTTTGGCATTTCTCACTTTTATACTTTTTAAGACATTAAGGTTTTTGTGCAAATTATTCTCCCATTAAAAGTAATGGTAAATCCTTTCAAATCATTAAAAAGCTTCCTCCTCTTTCAAACGTAACTACTTCAGCTTACTTTCAGCTAGAGACACCATTCAACCTTTAAAATGTTCACAAGACATTCAGCTATTCCCAAATGATTCAGCTTTTTCAAATATTCAGCCAATTTTGAATTATGACAGTTTGAAATACATTAAAATGTTTGCTCCTTCTTGATTTTTATGAATGAGCAGCAAGCAGAGTGGCACACTCTGCTGGCTGCTCTTTTTCTGATATTCAACTAATTTGTCAAACAAATTCCTCTAACGTTCATATAGTTTAACTTACAGAAACAAGTTATACCTTAAAATGTAGGAAAAATTGTCCTCTTTCAGCCAATGTAACTACTAAAGAGCTCACATTTACAGATTTTCAGCTATGAGCCTTGAAGCGAGAGCAGCCTTTCAAATTCTCTCACTAACTTCAATGGAGAGGTGAGTAAAATCAGTCAGAGAAAGCAAGAAGGAACAAGATTTTGAAACTGCCGATAGAGTCGTATTTCTGACCGCACAGACATATAAAGGACATCTCTGGTTTCGGCAGAGTCTTGGGTCTCGGAAAATATCCTTATATTTTGGATTGGACGTATAGTTTTGCGTCTAGGTCAACTTGTTTGAGGTGTGGATGCTAGGTAAATGTTCGTTTTTCTCTCTGCCTAGCTCGTTAGCTATCACAGCTGCGCCATCACCGTGGCAACCAAACAAACAAGCACCAGGAAAGCAAAAGGAACACGTTTTTGAAACTGCAGGTAGAGTCGTATTTCTGACTGCACAGACATATAAAGAATATCTCTGGTTTCGGAAGAGTCTTGGGTCTCGGAAAATATCCTTATATTTTGGATTGGACGTACAGTTTTGCGTCTAGGTTATCTTGTTTGAGGTGTGGATTCTAGCTACATTTCTCTTATTCTCTGCCCTCAGCGCGTTAGCAATCATAGCTGCACCATCACCGTAACGACAGACACGCACCACTCAGTCTCTCACACAGGTGATTGGTACGTTTACTTGACCATGAGAAACACGATTACTAGCAATTGTCGGTTTATGCCAATAATACGATAACTCCGTTTACATGTGTAATTAGTTATGCGATTACTCAATAAACACGTCTACATGATTCTTTTTTATTAATCGTTGTATGCTCCATGGACAAAACTTGCACCATCATCCTTCTGCAACAAAGTGTCGCCGTGTCTTCCTGTATCGGCCCTACTGCTGTATGTTTCATTCCATCAACACATTGAATCCAACTAAGAAAGCCGAGTACACGCATAGGCTACATCTGCTACTGCTAATACTATCCCAACTATAATTTAATCTGTTAAAACGATAATATTCTTGTTACGACTAGCTAGCCTACTTCTTCTGTTTAACAGTTCAGCTTTCAGCTTCTCCCACATTGTAGGCTATTTTAGCTCTTAGCTTTGTTAAGATGATGCAGTTCAGCTTCCACACTGCCTCTTTTGTGTGACTCACACATTTTTGAAATTCATTTCAGCTTGCGGGTATTTTCTCGTTTCTCACTTTTATACTTTTTAAAATATTAAGGTTTTTGTGCAAATTATTCTCCCTTTAACAGTAATGGTAAATCCTTTCAAATCATTGTTGGAATGCTGCTCCAGCCCCTTTCAAAAATACCTTTCGGTTGCTTTGAAGCTTCAGCTTATAACTTTCTACTAAATTTTCACTATTTCAGATTTTTTAGCATGGTCAGCTGTCCCCATTCAGGTTTTCAGCATTCTCACTGCTGTTTCGCAGGAACAGCCGTTTCTAGTTATTGTGAGAATGCTGTTAAGCATTCTCACTATTGCTTTTCAACTTCTCAGTTCTTCCGCCGTTTTTTGGCCTTTAACTCGTTCTGCATACTTTAACCGATTCCTACAACTTTTGTATCAAAACGTTCAGCTCCTTCAGGAGATGATGGCTATGACTTTGGGTATTTCTCACTTTTATACTTTTTAAGACATTAAGGTTTTTGTGCAAATTATTCTCCCATTAAAAGTTATGGTAAATCCTTTCAAATCATTAAAAAGCTTCCTCCTCTTTCAAACGTAACTACTTCAGCTTACTTTCAGCTAGAGACACCATTCAACCTTTAAAATGTTCACAAGACATTCAGCTATTCCCAAATGATTCTGCGTTTTCAAATGTTCAGCCAATTTTGAATTATGACAGTTTGAAATACATTAAAATGTTTGCTCCTTCTTGATTTTTATGAATGAGCAGCAAGCAGAGTGGCACACTCTGCTTGCTGCTCTTTTTCTGATATTCAACTAATTTGTCAAACAAATTCCTCTAACGTTCATATAGTTTAACTTACAGAAACAAGTTATACCTTAAAATGTAGGAAAAATTGTCCTCTTTCAGCCAATGTAACTACTAAAGAGCTCACATTTACAGATTTTCAGCTATGAGCCTTGAAGCGAGAGCAGCCTTTCAAATTCTCTCACTAACTTCAATGGAGAGGTGAGTAAAATCAGTCAGAGAAAGCAAGAAGGAACAAGATTTTGAAACTGCCGATAGAGTCGTATTTCTGACCGCACAGACATATAAAGGACATCTCTGGTTTCGGCAGAGTCTTGGGTCTCGGAAAATATCCTTATATTTTGGATTGGACGTATAGTTTTGCGTCTAGGTCAACTTGTTTGAGGTGTGGATGCTAGGTAAATGTTCGTTTTTCTCTCTGCCTAGCTCGTTAGCTATCACAGCTGCGCCATCACCGTGGCAACCAAACAAACAAGCACCAGGAAAGCAAAAGGAACACGTTTTTGAAACTGCAGGTAGAGTCGTATTTCTGACTGCACAGATATATAAAGAATATCTCTGGTTTCGGCAGAGTCTTGGGTCTCGGAAAATATCCTTATATTTTGGATTGGACGTACAGTTTTGCGTCTAGGTTATCTTGTTTGAGGTGTGGATTCTAGCTACATTTCTCTTATTCTCTGCCCTCAGCGCATTAGCAATCATAGCTGCACCATCGACAGACACGCACCACTCAGTCTCTCACACAGGTGATTGGTACGTTTACTTGACCATGAGAAACACGATTACTAGCAATTGTCGGTTTATGCCAATAATACGATTACTCCGTTTACATGTGTAATTAGTTATGCGATTACTCAATAAACACGTCTACATGATTCTTTTTTATTAATCGTTGTATGCTCCACGGACAAAACTTGCACCATCATCCTTCTGCAACAAAGTGTCGCCGTGTCTTCCTCTATCGGCCCTACTTCTGTATGTTTCATTCCATCAACACATTGAATCCAACTAAGAAAGCCGAGTAAACGCATAGGCTACATCTGCTACTGCTAATACTATCCCAACTATAATTTAATCTGTTAAAACGATAATATTCTTGTTACGACTAGCTAGCCTACTTCTTCTTCTGTTTAACAGTTCAGCTTTCAGCTTCTCCCACATTGTAGGCTATTTTAGCTCTTAGCTTTGTTAAGATGATGCAGTTCAGCTTCCACACTGCCTCTTTTGTGTGACTCACACATTTTTGAAATTCATTTCAGCTTGCGGGTATTTTCTAATTTCTCACTTTTATACTTTTTAAAATATTAAGGTTTTTGTGCAAATTATTCTCCCTTTAAAAGTAATGGTAAATCCTTTCAAATCATTGTTGGAATGCTGCTCCAGTCCCTTTCAAAAATACCTTTCGGTTGCTTTGAAGCTTCAGCTTATAACTTTCTACTAAATTTTCACTATTTTCAGCTTTTTTAGCATGGTCAGCTATCCCCATTCAGGTTTTCAGCATTCTCACTGCTGTTTCGCAGGAACAGCCGTTTCTAGTATCAACTTCTTAGTTCTTCCGCCGTTTTTTGGCCTTTAACTCGTTCTGCATACTTTAACCGATTCCTACAACTTTTGTATCAAAACGTTCAGCTCCTTCAGGAGATGATGGCTATGACTTTTGGTATTTCTCACTTTTATACTTTTTAAGACATTAAGGTTTTTGTGCAAATTATTCTCCCATTAAAAGTAATGGTAAATCCTTTCAAATCATTAAAAAGCTTCCTCCTCTTTCAAACGTAACTACTTCAGCTTACTTTCAGCTAGAGACACCATTCAACCTTTAAAATGTTCACAAGACATTCAGCTATTCCCAAATGATTCAGCTTTTTCAAATGTTCAGCCAATTTTGAATTATGACAGTTTGAAATACATTAAAATGTTTGCTCCTTCTTGATTTTTATGAACGAGCAGCAAGCAGAGTGGCACACTCTGCTGGCTGCTCTTTTTCTGATATTCAACTAATTTGTCAAACAAATTCCTCTAACGTTCATATAGTTTAACTTACAGAAACAAGTTATACCTTAAAATGTAGGAAAAATTGTCCTCTTTCAGCCAATGTAACTACTAAAGAGCTCACATTTACAGATTTTCAGCTATGAGCCTTGAAGCGAGAGCAGCCTTTCAAATTCTCTCACTAACTTCAATGGAGAGGTGAGTAAAATCAGTCAGAGAAAGCAAGAAGGAACAAGATTTTGAAACTGCCGATAGAGTCGTATTTCTGACCGCACAGACATATAAAGGACATCTCTGGTTTCGGCAGAGTCTTGGGTCTCGGAAAATATCCTTATATTTTGGATTGGACGTATAGTTTTGCGTCTAGGTCAACTTGTTTGAGGTGTGGATGCTAGGTAAATGTTCGTTTTTCTCTCTGCCTAGCTCGTTAGCTATCACAGCTGCGCCATCACCGTGGCAACCAAACAAACAAGCACCAGGAAAGCAAAAGGAACACGTTTTTGAAACTGCAGGTAGAGTCGTATTTCTGACTGCACAGATATATAAAGAATATCTCTGGTTTCGGCAGAGTCTTGGGTCTCGGAAAATATCCTTATATTTTGGATTGGACGTACAGTTTTGCGTCTAGGTTATCTTGTTTGAGGTGTGGATTCTAGCTACATTTCTCTTATTCTCTGCCCTCAGCGCATTAGCAATCATAGCTGCACCATCGACAGACACGCACCACTCAGTCTCTCACACAGGTGATTGGTACGTTTACTTGACCATGAGAAACACGATTACTAGCAATTGTCGGTTTATGCCAATAATACGATTACTCCGTTTACATGTGTAATTAGTTATGCGATTACTCAATAAACACGTCTACATGATTCTTTTTTATTAATCGTTGTATGCTCCACGGACAAAACTTGCACCATCATCCTTCTGCAACAAAGTGTCGCCGTGTCTTCCTCTATCGGCCCTACTTCTGTATGTTTCATTCCATCAACACATTGAATCCAACTAAGAAAGCCGAGTAAACGCATAGGCTACATCTGCTACTGCTAATACTATCCCAACTATAATTTAATCTGTTAAAACGATAATATTCTTGTTACGACTAGCTAGCCTACTTTTTCTTCTGTTTAGCAGTTCAGCTTTCAGCTTCTCCCACATTGTAGGCTATTTTAGCTCTTAGTTTTGTTAAGATGATGCAGTTCAGCTTCCACACTGCCTCTTTTGTGTCACTCACACATTTTTGAAATTCATTTCAGCTTGCGGGTGTTTTCTCATTTCTCACTTTTATACTTATATAAAGTACTTATAAAAAATATAAAGGTTTTTGTGCAAATTATTCTCCCTTTAAAAGTAATGGTAAATCCTTTCAAATCATTGTTGGAATGCTGCTCCAGCCCCTTTCAAAAATACCTTTCGGTTGCTTTGAAGCTTCAGCTTATAACTTTCTACTAAATTTTCACTATTTTCAGCTTTTTTAGCATGGTCAGCTATCCCCATTCAGGTTTTCAGCATTCTCACTGCTGTTTCGCAGGAACAGCCGTTTCTAGTTATTTTTATTATTCTTTTTGCCCCCCTAAAACTCAGTCAATATTTGGCCTACATAGACAACCTAGGTGTCAAAAGTTTCATCTTGGTAGCGATTGAGTTGCTTCTATTGGGATTTACGTTCCGTTGCATGGTTTAAGTGGAAATTAAGTTTTTGTGGCGAAAAGTGAAGCTAACGGTGGCTAACTTGCTAGCCACAGTCAATGACGCTACTTACGTCACTAACGTCACGAAAACTCGTGTGACTACCTCTAGCAGAACATTAGTTTAGCAGCTCGTTAACTTCTGGGAGATAGCTAAGCTAACTGCTTTACTGCAAGGCAGCTGCAGAAACGCCACAAGCAAAGAGGCCAGGGTGATAACTATTTACTAATTTTACTTTGTGATATGACACACAATTGTGACGTGTAATGTACAATATAAGCTGATTTTATTAAGGAAGTAGGCCCACATCTACTTTCGGAAACGGTAGTCTACTATTTCACTGAGGCATTAGCATGACATTAACCTCTGTTACCCGGGCAACACATACTACAGTGGTCTATGATGCATCTGTTTTCAATCATTAAAATAAACATTCCTCACAAATACATCTTCGTTGTAGGATTTATTATGACATTACATTACAAGTAAACGATTTGTTGGTGAAATTATCATTACCTGTGGTTTCAAACCAGTGTTGCTCACTGCAACGCTGTAGCCTACGCGAGACACTACAAAAACATCTACACAGCTGTTTAGGAAGTCAAACGGCGACAGAACATGTTTGGCACTCCCCTTACTTAAATAAAAAGTCTTTCAATAGGTGAAACTATCTGACTACTAACCTGAACTTCATTGCCACAGCCTAAACTTTGTCAATCTGTTCATGAAAATAATTAATTTCAGCCTAAACCGTACAACGGAACGTTAAATCGAATTCAACCAACGCAATCGCTACCAAGACGAACACAGCAGTAGTCTAGTACTGTACTGTAGTAGTAGAATTTACCGGGGCAGCTTCTCCACACAGGGCTATATCGCATTTTGTGTTGTTACTGACTGATCGCTACCAGTGAGCTTTTTATGAATGAGCGATTTTCCACTAAATAAATGTCAAGCTTATTTACGTTTTTGGGGGCATATTTTCAGTTAGCAGATGGTACTGTTTGACTTCTAGAATAATCTTCAAAGGGGGTTCTTTATTAATGAATGAATGCAATATGAGTAGGCTAAATGCCTGAAAATATCACGAGAAGGGAAAACTTAAAAGGACGTTTAAGTCATAGAGATTAGGTCAATTTTTACACCGGTCTGCCAAATTTATTCGTTTTGATTCAACGATGATGCCTTTTGCAGGGGAAATGAGAAGATCTATTTCATTCTACACTTCACTCGTATTTTCAGTTGTAAATGAGCAGCAAAAAAAAATGCTTTTAAATCTATGTAATCTTTATAAATAATAAGTAGGCCCTATGCATTTTTATATAAAATATACAGACCCCTGTGCAACCGACGCAAGCAAGCACACCCTACAATTTCCCCAGAAATTGTACCCTCTCTAGTTAGTGTTTGAAATGCCTGATCAAGTGACATTGTCATTACTGTACATTTATTATCAACACGAACACACTTTGTGCTGACCCTTGAGTGCATGATGTCTCGGCGTTATGAAATATGAATTTGCTGGCGAGCGTGTTATAACCATGTGTTAACGAAATCATGCATTATTGATGCTAAACCTATACAAATGGAGACGGCTTCAGAGGCTAGTTCTCACGCACAGGCTGATTCAGGAAACAGAACATGTAAGAACAACACCGTCTATGAACTCCATGTTGCTGCGCATTTATCATGCTGTGGCATTCTGTTTTGTGGTTTTGAAAGCAAACTGAAATATCCGTCGAGGTGGATTTGACAAAGCTGTTCAATTTACGGTGCCATGAATGATGAAAAGAATGATAGAGAGCACTCTGATGAGCAAGCTCGATTCTCGATGCCTCGCGCGGCCTTGGAACTCGAAAGCTCTTTCACTGCTCGGCAAATCTTTCGCTCCTCTATTGACTCGATCCCATCTGTGGAGACATTCAGGCTGGGTGCAGGGGAGGCAACACATAGCTCTTCTTCTCTGACCTTTCCAACTTCTTCTCCATCGTCTCCCGGATACGAAGCGACAATGGAGATGAGGTAGGAAGAGACAAGAAATACGATTGGCCTTCTATTCAGATGATACACATGCTAAAGGATTAAAAGAAAATTGCATTTATAAAACCAGAAGGTGAAAAGGCATTAAAGAAAGCACACATACTTGCGGGCGAGAGAAACTGAAGGGAAGGTCTGGATCAGGAGAAAGGCGTTAACCTTCCATCACTCAACTAGTCTGAATAACTAGCACTTTCAGTACACTGACAGCAGTCCGTTCATATAAGGAAACCTTTCCTAAAAGACATTTAACTCCAGTGGCATTCAGCAAACGTAGTTAACTAATGTAACTCTTCTCTTCGTTCAAAACAGAATGCCACAGCATGATAAATGCGCAGCAACATGGAGTTCATAGACGGTGTTGTTCTTACATGTTCTGTTTCCTGAATCAGCCTGTGCGTGAGAACTAGCCTCTGAAGCCGTCTCCATTTGTATAGGTTTAGCATCAATAATGCATGATTTCGTTAACACATGGTTAACACGCTCGCCAGCAAATTCATATTTGTAGTTTACAATTTGTACATTTGTACATGTCACAAACACATGTTCAAGAAAATAAGAGCATTACTTTACAAGAGTATATTCATTGAGTAGGTTATTGACAATTATTTGTCTTACTTCCTGTAATATCATCATGGTTTTTATTTGTGGCTGTAACCTGACGTGATTGTTGAACACATTGCAAACAACTCCAACAACTTTCAGACAGTGAGCTCAGTTGATTTGGTGTTCAGAAGAAATGCCAGACCAACCATTCAAAGCTCCAGCTCCAAGGTGAAGCTAAACTGAAGTTGGCCTGACTCACAGAGGTCTATATTTTCCCTCAGAAAAGTGTATGGGAGTGGTGCAGTGTCGTACGTTCCCCTAATGCGGTATGATAAAATACCGTAAATGTAAATTATACATAAAGAATGCTGACTTCCAGCTATGAAAGAAACATGCAATGGATTGATGGATGTCAAGTATGGGCAATCCTGTTCAGTGCAATGCCTGGTGCCCTGACTATCAACCTAATGGTGAGAGTAGTCTGCTTGCGTCACGTTGAAGTTGAATTGAGGGGCTCTGCACAGTCCTCGTGGCTCAATGATCTGGTCATTTGTGAAGCTGTCAGATGTAGTCAGAGCTGGATTGGACCTAGGTCTGATTGTTAGACATCCTAAGGCGCACCCGAAGCCTTGGATCCATGTCGAGACCAGACAAGGAGAAATAGCAAGGCAATCAGAACACCAAAAGTCAAGAAAAGCTTTAAGATTTAGGCCAATAATTCTTTATGTTGGTGTGTGATTTGCTGGATACATAGGCAGGCATGGACTTCAACTCATGGACGGACGCACCAACCTTTGATTATTCGTCAGCCACAAACACCACAGATTTGATAAGGCATTTTCATCCTTTGTGTTCAGTACAGGATAGTGTTCCGTATGAGTATAGATTTAGACCCATTCATATGCTGTAATTACCCTACGTGTCATGCTACCTCATAATTAGGATCCTCCTCTGTGTAAGGCATGCAACTGATGAAAAGAGACATCGACTAAGCTACTGTTCCCAGGAAAAGTTGAGAGCAGAACCCACACGCCCTTTTCAACAGTCTGCTCCAGAGTGAAGGTCTCACCACCACTGTGAATCATACTTCAGTCATAGTGTATTCTCTCCCAGGGTCTCCACCAGTCTGTTTGCCGTAGGCCATTATTGATTTTTTCATTACCATCCAGATTCGTGGTATAACCATGCGCAATGACATTAAACAGTCAGAATTAACTTCTCAATGGGCTGACCAGACAGGGCATGTTTCGCCTCATCTCCATCGGGTTTACTTTGCTTTTCGTGAACTATTCTTCAAACGAATCCCAGGCCGGTGGCCCTCATCATACCCTTCAGCATGAGTTTCGGAAAATGAGAGGCACTGTCGACGTGTCAGATGATCACCCAGTGTTTGAACGTTTCTTCCCGATATTGAGACGAGTCATACTAACTGAGGTGGGCCTGCCATCTAAGAGGACATCTGAACACCAAACACACACCCGATTTCGATTCCTCGTCCACTTTTTCAAGTTCAGTACGCCGTCGAAGCGGGCCCAGGCAGAACAGGGTAGGGAGGCAGGAAGTATGATCTGGGATGGCAGCGGAGAGCAGGAGAGTTCGGAGGCACATAGTGGCTTTAGACCAGTTGATAATAGCTTTGTCATTAGAGTGCCTTTTAAATTGCCTTTCTCTATGCCGCTTTTTGAATAGCCCTCGATGGAGTTCAAATGCTACCTCCCAACCTTTGTATATCTAAGATGTATGTATTCGGCCAGTTATTAAATCAATAAGCACTATATTCTCTTTCTGCCCCTACCCAGTCCCTACCGGCAATCACAGCAGTATGAATCACCGGCCCCATGCTAAATACCTAGAGGGAAAGAAGGATAGTAAAAAGGAAGTTTTTAACCATTATAAATTATGAATGATGAGTATTAAAGATACGGGAAAATCAGATTCAAAAAGGAGAGAGGGGGGGGGGGGGCTTCACCCTGGCGAAGCCTTGCTGTTCCATCTCTTGTCTTCCACTCAGAGTGAACCTGGGGAGGTTCTCTGCTCAGCCCAGCCTCACCTCACTGCCTTTGAAGAAATCCCTCACCTGCAGTAAAACACAGCCCTCCCCGAACTTCTCCAACACATAAAGGGTGATGAAAATAAAGTGGATTGCAGAAGGAAGTCTTACACGTCAGGCACAAACGTTGTTACAGCATATAAACTGGAAAACAATGTAAATGTCTCCACATTCTATGATTACTTTTCTGTTAACAGTAAGGCAGCATATTTATCTTTGCATGTGAAGCTAACACATTTGAATACTAAATTAAAATATCTCAACTGAAACATCTTCAACATCCTGAAGGGGAGAAATAAGAAATAACACCAGTGGAGTCATTTCAGGTGATAGATTTTCTTTGTAACATATCTTCAAGTAAGCACATAAGTTCATTGTGGACACACGGGGTCTGATATGACGCAGAGTCTACTGCAGTGGGACAGTGGACTAGTAAAGGTTGTTACTGATCTCTAGTGGATGACTCAGAGAACAACAAGAATTAAAGCTCCAGTACGTGACACACATTTGAAAATCACATACAATAATCTGCAAAACCTTTATAAATTGAAATAAAAATATATTTTTAGTGCAGAATGTGAGTACAGTTCTCCAAAATGTTGACATTTTCTAACATTCACAAACAGACTCCCTGAGTTGTCAGTCAGTATAGGCAAGGGACCATTTCTTTCTTAAAAAACACATTGTGTATTAACACAGCAATGGATCAGTCAACTAGATGTTCCCTATCCTGACAAGCTCAACGGATGCTCCAATACCCTGTCAAATGGTGTCAATACCACAATGTCCACAAATTCATTTCGAATCAAGTCTACAATTACAATAAACAAACATGTTGGACTTTCATTGGCATTCATGTACAGCTGTGCTTCTTCAAGCATTTAATAAGATGTTCTCCCAAATGTTCCTGTCTCCACGTGGGTCCCGTGGCGTGCAGACCAACACCACGTCCCAGCCTCCAGGTCCTCACAGCAGACTGCTGCAACACGTGTGCATGTGGAGAGCTGAGAAGTCAGTCGCCGTAACCCTTAGAAGCCCCTCCCTTACCCAAGGACCAATGTCACGATCCAGTTTCCCTCCTGTCACTGGCCTGGTCTTGGGTCCCGTGGTCTGGACAGTCTTGGTTATCCTGGGGGTTCTGGCTGTTGGGGGGATCGGGGTGTCTCTCAGGTGAAGACCTGGCCGTCTGAGTCTGAGGCCTCTGCCTCATCGGCGGAGTTGGTGAGGGCTGGGTAGGGGCGGGGCTGGTCCAGGTTCACGTAGCTGACCATCAGGTTGATGTAGTGCTCTCCTTCCAGGGAAGACAGGATCTCCTGCACCTCCTGGACCAAGGTGTTGAAGTTTGGTCGGAACTCCGGCTCAGGGTCCCAGCACTGGAGCATGACGGAGTAACTGAGGCAGGGGCAAGAACAAAAAGACAACCATGAACACACTCATCCAAGCACTCCAAAAAAGATATTTACGTTCTTAGGTATGTCGGTTGGGGAACAGACTGATTCGTCCCAAGGCAGACAGTTACAGATGCTTGAATTTAAGTTGATCTTCCGTTTTTCTCATTCCAACAGCAAGGTAAACACGGCGGGCACTTACAGAGCGTCAGGGCAGAACTGGGGCTGAAGCAGCCTGCGGCCCTTCAACAGGTAGTGGGCGATGTCGTAGGGGTCGACATCAGGATAGGGGCTGGCTCCTCGGGTTAACAGCTCCCACATCATCACCCCGAAAGACCACTGGCAGAGTGGAGGGAGCTCGGGTCAGCGTGTCCAGCAAAGAAGTTCTGGAAACGACGGTTCATTGTTCTGGAACAGTCTACTCACCACGTCGGACTTGGTGGTGAACTTCTGGGTCTGCAGACTCTCGATGGCCATCCACTTGACAGGCAGCTTGGCCTTCTTGTGATCTTGGATGCTGTAGTACTCCTTGTCGAACACGTCCCTGGCCATCCCGAAATCGGCCACCTTAACGGTGTAGGTTTCATCCAGCCTGCAGAGGGAGGAAGGAGGAACAGAAGACACATGGCTCACACACCCCGGGTGCTTCTTTGAAGAAGGAGATCCTACGATTAAGGTGCCTGCGTTGGTGACGGTTCAGCAAGACTCACATGCAGTTACGTGCGGCCAGATCTCTATGGACAAACTTCTTCTGGGCCAGGTACTCCATCCCCCTGGCAACCTGCAGGCCGAAGCCAATCAGGTCCTTCACGGTTGGGTTCTGCACAGAGAGGCACCAAAAGGAGTTCGTTACCACATCAGACAAAGTCCTTTGGACAGAAATGACCCATTTGGACCAGGTATGAAGAGGTGCCAGGTATATGGCTCTGTAAAAAGAGGGGAGTCAGGTGGCAGAGCGGTTAGGGAAGCAGGCTTGTAATCAGATGGTTACTGGTTCGATCCCCGGCTCTGCCGGATGACGTTGTGTCCTTGGGTAAGGCACTTCACCCTACTTGCCTCGGGGGAATGTCCCTGTACTTACTGTAAGTCGCTCTGGATAAGAGCGTCTGCTAAATGACTAAATGTAAATGTAAATCCTCCCGGCTGCCTCACCCTCTTCTCACAGCGTATGAAGTGCCGCAGGTCCCCGTGCTTCATGTAGGGAAGCACCACCAGGGGGAGCCCTTCCTCGGGCAACAGGATGCCGAGCAGAGAGAGCACGTTGGTGTGGTCAAACCCCTTCATCAGGATACCCTCTCTGAGGAACTGCTCCACCTCCCCCAGGTCTGTGATCCCTGATCACACACACATACACTAACATGACACACAGTCGTTTGCAGACCAAGCAAACAATCTGATAAGAGTTCACATACGGTTCAGTGACTTCACGGCGCAGTGGATCTCTTGGTTGTGGACAGTCAGGTAGCCGTGATACACCGTCCCAAAGTGGCCTGTTTCAAAACACATGTTCGCGTCAAAGGAGACGTGCACTAGGCAAACGTAAGTGAGCAGTTGACGAAAAGGAGGAAACGGAAATGGGAAAAACCCCAGCGATGCGTCAACGATTCAAGTGGGATCCTGTCGTGTGTAAAGCCGCTGAGACGCACCTTTGCCGATGACCTGGCTGTGCTGGACGTTGAGCATCTCGGATGGGATCAGCACGTCCCGAACCTCCTCCAGGATCTCCTGGCGCAGGCTGACCACGTGGGGCATCACGGGCACGGACAGGGGTTCGTAGTTGGCAGCGTAGAGGAGGCCTTGGAAGGTTATGCCCCCTGAACCCGACTGGCTGGACAAGTCTACAGCGCATGGGAAAGACAAGGGGATAAGCCAGGTCAGGCGAAGGAGAGAAAGAGAGTTGGAGAGACAGTGTGTGTGTGTGTGTGGGGGGGGTGTATATGCTTCCTCACTTCGTCTGTAGTCGCCTGTAGGACTTGTGTTGTTGACGCCCACCCCTCTATAAGAGGACAATCTCGACAAACGGGTCTCAACTTTGGCTGAACGTATCACAAAGAAAATCCATGAAACAGACATTCGGTCAAGAGAAGCACGTAGAGACACGTATGACGGTGGGAACTTTGTCCACTCTTGTCTGAAAGCCAAAGTCCCTGCTCACCTTTCTCCTTAGTCTTCTGATGTTTCATAAAGATGAACGCGATGGCAGCACCCACTCCTATGGCTGCAAAGATGCCCAGTACGATGCCTACTTTCACCATGGTGTGGTTGACCAAGACCACTCTACCCACCTTATAGACAATCCCATTCACAATCACCTGGCACAGAAAGATACGTCCCGGTAAACAATGCGAAATAGCAACTCGGTTACATGAGATTAGAGAGCACGGTGGACAAGTGTGGTCTGTGAGGCGGAGTTTTCACCTGGACGGCCAAACCCTCACTGGGGATGACCAAGTCTTTAGGCATCCTACAGGTCAGCTCGTTCTCCAGAACCTGGACCTTACAGTCCACCTCTCCGATGGTCATACTGATCTTCATACAATCTTTCACCAGGCTCAGCTTGGCGTGCTGCACCACAGAGGGGGGGGAAGGGGGGACGGACGTTAATCGCGGCCTCAAAAGCTGTACCCGATGCCTCAGCGTATCTAACATTTGTGTCTCGTCTCGGGGATGTGTGTGTGTGTGTGGGGGGGGGGGGGGTTTGCCGGTGGACCTACGTGCAGGGAGACTTCATCCTGTCCTGGACTCAGGCGCAGCACGTTGCCTTCGGACTCGAAGGCTATGACGCTGGCGTCGGGATGGTACACGAAAGGCGTCTTCAGGCGACCCTTGGCCCCGTCCATGTCGAAGGAGATCTCCCCCTTGTCCGCCACGTTCCCGGGGAAGCCGGGGGCCTGGCACTCCACGAGCGTGGCGTTCCCCGTGACATGGCACAGCTGGGTCGGAAGAGAGCAAGAGGTTTGGAATGGGGAATGGACACAGCCGGTCTGCTGGAGAGAATTTCTTCTCTGCCAATGTAGAAAGCAGACACGTTGTGCATTTCCAAGTGTATTCTATGTTATGCAAGTTGAGGTATGCAATCTCACCCTATGAATAGGCTTCTCCAAAGAGTTGGATCTGTAATGGATCCCTATCTGGCTCACTGAGGTCAGATTCTGGCCAGTGATTACGATTCTGGATCCCCTGCATCATCAAATCAAATGAAGTTCACACATCACATATGAGGTACTATGAACCGAGAGCGTAAGTCAATGCGGTGAGAGTCTCTCCTACATTTTGAAACTGCATTTAGGGTGAAGGCCGGTGATCTCGGGATTGTGCTTGTAGAGGAACGTCTTGCTGGTTGAAACCTCCGACTCGTCGATGAGGACCTTCACAGGCGCCTCGCCCACCTCTCCAAAGGCTTGGGAGAAGCAGACGATGTCGGACATCGCCCCACTGCCCTTCGAGACACTGAACGAGAGCGACAGCCACAGCCATGACTTTGCATATAGTCAAACAGAGCCTCAACATACAGAAAAGCATGATGTCATGCCCATAAGTACCTTTTGCAGTCTTTACCACCAATCATAACCCTCTGGATGTTCCCAGCGTTCAGGTGGTGTCCAGACACTGTGACCAGTGTCCCCCCCAACTGGGGTCCGTAGTCTGGCTTTACATCGATTATAGTGGGTTCCTGGAGAGGAACAATGGCAGATCGGTATGTTTCACTGACAGTCACGTTACGACAAGACTGACGGCCAAAGATGTCCCTCTCACCACAAAGGAGAAGCCATGCATCTGGGCTTGGCCCTGGATGAAGAAGGGGCCCTCCGCCTCATGGACCTCCACGGTGATGTTGAGGTCCTGGGAAGGCATGCCAGACGGGCGTTGAAGTGTACACACCAGCCTGGGGGGGGAGGGGGGGGTTGAGAAAGTTCTAAATGACCCTGTGCTACTAAACTGTCTTTGGGGATCGGTTTAGCTCAGTGGTAGAGCCACTGAGGGTAAAGGTCACAGGTTCAAATCCCCACCCCTGCCCGCTGCTTTGAGTGACACGTGTCTGCTACTGTCAATGAATACATGCATGCATGTATTAGTGTGTGTTACTCACTGTGTACTGGTGCTTCCTGTCTTCCAGGTGCAGGGGGTCTCTCCCACTCTCACCTGGTGGGTCTTCTCAGTCATGTTTGACTGGGGACGAGATCGGAACTCCCATCCACACAGCGTCAGCGTCGTCTTACCATCAGGGGGCGCCGTCTTTGGGAAAAACTGCAGGCGAAACACGCGACATCGAATTCAAAAGGAGGGACCGCGATCCCGGACGGGTTTTCTCCATCCGTGATATAAGCAGGATCAGTTTGAGGTCGTTTGTGGGTCACGTCTTCTCCCGGGCTCCCCTCCGGGCGCACGGGGGAGGGGAGGGTCCTACCTCGGTGATGAGGGGCGGGCAGGAGGAGCCGCTCCACGAGCCCTCACACTGCTGCCGGCGGGAGCAGGAGCCCGCGCACCAGCCGCAGCCCATGAAGCCGGGAGCATTCAGACACCCGGAGCAGGTGAGGTAGTGATTACAGCCCGGCCCCGTAGGGGACACACTGAACATCTGGGGGGAGACCAACCGAGAGAGAGTGGGAGAGAGAGAGAGAGAGAGTGGGAGAGAGAGAGAGAGAGAGTGGGAGAGAGAGAGACAGAGGGAGAGAGTGGGAGAGAGAGAGAGAGAGAGTGGGAGAGAGAGAGACAGAGGGAGAGAGAGAGAGAGAGAGAGAACTGTATGAGTAGGGAAAGGCAGCACAGATAAACCTCCATGCTGTCGTGCCGTAAGCGGCGATCAATGTACCTTGTTTCCAACCACAAAGAGCAAGGAGTCTTCTGGAGATCCCGAGAGCACGGCAGCTGTCCTGGACACCTTGGCGTCTCCCAGGGAGTAGTTGGCATACACAGAGTAGCTAGAGCGGGTCAGGATGACCTAGAGGGACCACAGTCACACTGCTGAGCCATGGAAAAGCCCACACATGAAACACCTCACACTACCTCCCCAGACCCAGGAGTTTTGGGCCTTAGGTCTTGGACCTCGAGAGAAAATACGGCCTCGTGGACCACCATCCAGTCCAACTGTTCCATACACGGTTAGGGTGGTTCAGACGCCATGGTCTCCCGCTCAGCCAGTTGTTGCCGTGTTACCTGTAGCAGGCGGCCGTCGTCGGTGCCAATGTGTGCCAGGGTGTGATCCCCCAGAGTGGTGACCAGGATGGAGGTGAGCAGCACGTCATTCATCTGACTGTTTAATAAGTCCACTCTGTAGAAAGGCTGGGAGACCAGGGTGGGCTGGCTCGCGCACGAGGTGATATCCTCTGTGCTCTGTGTGGCATAAGCAAACAAGCATCGCCGTATTAGGAACTGTTTGACCACAAGTCTTGCGTGTTCCGTGCTATCATACTAGAAGATATGACACCAGATATCCTCCGAAAAGAACCCACGGAGAAAGCGCACAGATACAATCGGAGAGACATTGTACAGCGGAATTGAAAATGGTGGCGTGGAGGGCCAGGGTGTGTGTTTACACAGACACACACACACACACAGGAAAAAATCTTCCATTTAGGTCGGAAATGCGTCAGCCTGAGCGCCTGCAGCTCTGATCCCTGTTCACACCATGTGTACACCTCTGGGAGGAACATGGCCATAAAACAGCAGTCAGTTCTACCTCCAGGGTGATGTGTTGCCACGGTTGTGCTTCCTTAACGCACTGTCGCAACCCCAAACTGAAAGCAGATGCACTGGACTAAAACATGGGCAAAACATGCTCCTAAATCTGTCAGCATATCCAGCATGTATGAAGCAGAACGACTGAAACGAAGCAAGGTTGCTTCGAGGGACAGAGAGTTTGAATGTGGCTACTCTGGTGAAGCGAATTAGCTCTAACTTGCCCGTCGACTGTTCTTTCCGGTCGAAGACTTCTTTTCACTTGTTTCACCCACACAAGATTAGCCAGCTGTGATACAATTAGTTTGTCCTTCACTAGAATACACAAATGACTTTCACCTCGGCTTTTATGTTTTAACTATGTGCCTTTTGCATTTTATTTTATTGGCATGTGTCTGACTAGGATGGACCAACTCCATAACTCTTATCTGTAGATTAAACAGTAAACACCTTGACTTTGTTTATTGGTTAAGACCGACCGAAACTCGAAGGTCACACGAATACTGCTACTGTATCCTGCCGCTGCTCTCTAGCATGCATGTCTCATTGCACTCAGATAACACTAATTATATTCAAAAGAAGCAGACACAGGGACACACACCCACACTTCCTCCGCTGACCTAACACACACACAAGCACACACACACACACACAAACACACAAACTCCCTGGGCGCAGCAGTTTCACAATCCCCCCCTTCCTCCCTCCCCTACTGCATTCCGTCTCTTTATCAGCAGGATTTATAACCTGTGTGTTGGCAGACCGTCTCTGCAGGTGCAGTCTTTGAGCTCAGAGGAGGCGGAACGCCTGGAAGGGCGATAAGGACACACCTTGATTAGAGGCCATCGCAGCCATCGCGCAGGCGAGCGAGGAAGATTGTGGCCGATTCCTAAAACCCCGGACACACTCCGTTTCAACCACTCCCCTCCGGAAGAAGGCTGCGGTCCATCAGGACCAAAACCTCATGCCACAAGAACAGTTTCTTTCCTTTCGCTGCTAGCCTTTTTAACAAAGCCCCAAACTGACACTGACACTCTGTGACTTGTCTTATACACTGTCACTTTAACATATTCAGTATATATTGTATATTGCTATATTGTATAGCTCTGCCAGTAGTTTATTTTATTCTGTTGTACATTTTCTACATCTTCTTTTAGTTCATTATGTTTAAATGTTCACTGTTTGCACCTGCCCACCAAAGTAAATTCCTTGTTTGTGACCAATTACTTGGCGATTAAACTCAATTCTGATTCTGATTGAATCAACATGGAACTCGTCCCAATCGTGTTCCTTTTCCACCGAGGGATTCCGAATCTCCAATTCTCATTGGTCAAAATCCTAACTGGAGTGTTTCTTTTTGTAGTTTCATTGTTTAATTGTGTTTCACAGCTACTGGTTCTCATTGTGAGAAGTTCAATAGTGTAAATCGTTTCCACCCTTTTTGTGAGGTAACATGGCTCTCATGTACATGGTGTACCACAGCAGTGCAGAGATTCTGAGTGGCAGCCTGCAGCTATGACTCATTAGCCCCTCCCACCTTGTTTCTCTGTTCACCTCACTTCCACCCCAGTTACTACGGGTACAGATACACACAGCCGGGGATACTTCACTGTAGCAATGTAAGGGTCTAATACTTTCCATCAAATCAATGAAAAAGAAATCATGACATGAACGTATACACATAATATATCTTTATTGACATGTTTATGTTATGTTTATGTTATGTTTAGGAAGTGTGTGTGGGAGGTTCTCACCTCGTGGGGACAGCTCTCAGGGGGCTGGAAGTGGTTGAGTCCTCTGGAGAGCTGCTCCGAGCCATTGCTGCAGCAGTCGTTCACCCCGGCGTCGATGGCCGAGTTCACCGTGGCCATGGGGAAGGCGCACAGGGCTGACTTCCTGTGGGTCCGTCCACTCGCATCCATCACCGCAAACACCCCGTAGAGGATGTCGTCCTGGTCCACCCCCAGCTCCCCGGCCAGCGTCGTCCCCGCTCGCCCGAAATGGGCCGCCTGCAGCCCGTTATACACCACGTCCCCATGGCTCTGCCTCTTCCTCCGCTTGGACTTGAAGAGGCACTCCAGGATCATCTCCCGGTACATCCACGCCTCCGTGTCCTTCAGCGGCAGGCGTCCCAGGCGCGTCTGGAACGGCGCGAGGCTCTCGGCCACCGCGGGGTTCTCCCGCTGCACGGACAGGAAGTACACGTAGTCCTGCGTGGAGAAGCTGTGGACGTAGTCGATGCGGTAGGAGTGCTGGAAGGCGGGCAGCACGCTCAGGCCCTGCGTGACCGTCTCAAAGCCGTCCTCGGTGGACAGCGGACGGCGGATGGAGATGGACGGCCTGCCGTACCGCCGAGCCACGCGCTCGTCCAGAGTCGCCGCTACGAAGAAATAGGTGGTTTGGGCTTGTTCCACAATGTTGATTTTGGTGCCCAGAGGGCTGGCCACGCAGTCGGGACAGTGGGAGGGAGAGTTGGCCTGCTTCCTGAAGAGACATTTCGGAGTAGGCGTTGAACCGTCAGCGTTAAGTTCCAGGAAGTAACAGACTCCATGCTGGGAGCTCCCACAGTGGTACAGATAGGGCAGATATCCTGGGTCCATCAGCAGGACCTCATTGTCTGTGTCTGCGGGGTCTTCGGGGTCAGTCTCGACACCACACAGGTGACAGATGTCACACTCAGTGCTGCCCACCGGGCCTGTCCGCAGCTGCCACAGCACGCTCAGGTTTTGGTTCACAGCCTCAATCACATTCTGGGATGCCACGTAAACCTCAGGAGGAAAGGAGTTCACCTCTATGTTCTGTATGGGCTTCTGTGTCTGGAAGTAGGGCAAGGGGTAGTTAATGGTGAAGTCCACTCCCGTTCGAGGGCTTCTAGGACAGCTGGACTGTTGGGAGGCAGTGGGAGTCTGTATCCACATGCAGCATGTCAGCAGCAGGGGAGCCCAGGAGACCATCTCCACTCCACACACCACCTCTGTGATCTGTTACCTAGCGGAGGCCAGACTCCTCCAGAACATTCTGGAGACTGAGCAGAGCTCTGTGGGTTGACAGAAAACATTGAAGGATTTTAGCGGCGGACCATCACCATCACAACGAGTACTCTATTAGGGTTATTTTCAATGGAGAACCAAAGCGCTTTTAAAGAAATCATGTAAACGGGCTAAATATAAACTGTTTGGTTAGTTCCAAAAAAGAGGAATGAGAGAAGCCCTCTGAGCGATGGAATGTTTTAAGGCTGTAATGACGTAGGGTCTGTTTACTCTATTTCTGCTGCTCTTTCCTGGTTAAGGAGTTGTGTAGCTGTATTCAGGAGGTATTCATAATATCAGATCAAACCACATGATGCATGAATATAGAGTCATTTGCTGTGTAAATAGGAGGTGTTAACACTGAGGGAAAATTAACTGATTTTATGTGGGTCAATAATTTACAATAGACAAGACATGACATGCACTATGGTGACGTAACGTTGGAAATGTACTGTGGGACACAGGCTCAAACAAACTGAAATCTTAAAGCTAAAGTTGGTAGAACTCATATAACGTTCTTAAAAGTGACTAACTTAATGAAGAAAAACAATGTGTTCAATTTTGTTTATGAAAGCACAGTGATGCCAGGAAGGATGTTTTCCCAACTTCCTTCCAATAATCCTCCTGTTCCCTGGAGAACCACCACAACATGACAACCATGACAGGACGCAAAATCAGATTTGTTCAGGGCATAATGAGTAGACTAAATATGAAATACACAATTACTATTGTTAGTTCTTCACAACAATCATACTAGTTTTGTAATACATACAGTCATGGCTGACCTTTACTAGCACATTTCACTTCACCCAGAAACCATTTATTAAAGCATACCTGAGTTCCGTAGAATTTACGTCTCGGGGATTAGTCCAAAATTTCAGTTTAACATCCAAAGCAGATTATATGATTGGTAAATCCACGCAGAGCTGTTTGTTCGGGTCCTTGTGATAAATGTCGCGTATTGTTTTAGGACAAGCGCTTACCTGAGGGCACAGAGAGAGCACACAGACTTTGGCATCGACTGCTATCTTGTCGGTCCACCCCTTCCATGCCCCGCCTAAGGCAAGCCTGTCATGGTTCGTATTGCTCAATCTTTCAAATAAACTGCTTTTATCCCATATTGAATTGAAGCAGAATAATACCTAATTATCGTAATTGAACAAAACATTACAACCTGTATTCTTCCTTTCTTTGTTAGGCTACCAACCTCAATGTTCACTTCTCTTAAACATTGTCGTTAAACTGAATCAGTGAGGTGGGCTGCTTAATATAAGCTAGTTCTGAAAATGAAGCTCTTCCAGTAAAGTGTGGGAGGAATGTTAAATATACGAAGAAAACTTCTGGCTGACCTGTAAAACAGACTTCACTTGGAATGTACTTTGAATGAAAGTCAACTCCTGTTGTGGGATAGTGAAGGAGGCGGGCGCGGAGGGGCCGCCTCAGTGTACTGTTCCTTATTAATCTTTTAGAAAAAACTGAATCCAAGATCCCTGACACATGTTCTTATCAGGTTGATATTTCCCAGAAGAAGCCCCACTCACAGCCAGTCAACGACACGCCTGTTTGCGGTCTCTGAATCTGGTTGACTAGGTCTGAGTCAGAACTGTGTAATGCCGAATTAGCCTTGACCGACAAATTATAAATGATGAGACAGTTCAGGAGGCTGATTAAGACTACTTTCCATTATCACTTGAGGACGTCAGGCTGTCATGGATGTGGGCGTGGTTCGGCATAGTCCACACTTTGATTTCCTGTCGTGATGTAAGAGTGCCTGTGTTACACTGATTTTCTTTATTGGCTGTATACTTTCTCGTACAGCCTCATCCATTGGACTTTGTTTATATATTCAGACTTTCTAATAATAACTTGGCAATATACCTTATCATATTCATTAAAAAAGGTGGAAAATCTTGAACCAATCTCGGCATTTTGAGCTTCAACAATTCGGCATATTTACCACAACCTTACAGTTGTATTAGGGTATTATTTGTATGTCTAGGCGCCCATCAATAACTTAACAGCACACTATCTCAAATAATTTTAATGTAATTTAATTATGGGAAAACCTGCAGTTTGGATCTCACGTGTGTACACATTGTAATGGCATGCAGCGCACTCTAGTGTTTGTCCATAGCAACTAAACGCCCACCTTGCTGAGTCAGCGGAGAAAGTATAAGAGCCAGTGGTGCTGTTGACAATGCAGTCATATGGTGTAAATATACCTGTGCATATGTTAAGTTTCAGTGTCAGGGGTTAAAACAATACAATTGATTTAGTAAAATGTAATACAATTAGTTTCGTTATGACCAAACCGAAAGTGAAAGGCGTACAAGTGAGCAAAGAGCATGCACTTGTTAGTCATCTACTCGGCACATACACGTCTTTCAGGTTTTAACATTTAAAGGAAGCAGAGTAGTAAAAAAATATTCGACACTTGTATTACTTTCATACTCAAAGGTAATATTTTCCTTTCAAACCATGTCTGAGAAAAATGAAATCGACGAGGGCTTATACTCTCGCCAACTGTAAGTAAACTTGTCTGTAAGACGAATTCATTTGATGATAGCGTTCACATATAGCCTATGCTTTCTCTAATTTTGTGTTGGCTCTGCAGGTATGTACTGGGCCATGATGCGATGCGTCGTATGGGGACAGCCTCCGTTCTGATTGCTGGAATGCGAGGTGTCGGGGTCGAGATAGCCAAGAATGTAATCTTGTCCGGAGTGAAGTCGGTCACTGTCCAGGATGAAGGTCTGGCTGAGTGGAAAGACCTGTCCACTCAGGTAACTTTATGGCAATGGGGAAACATCTGTATGATTATTTATTGGTTGTAATGTCAGTTTTATGGCTAAAAACTGCTCTAAAACCCTATGTTGTCAGATTTCATTTAACCCCCTATAATATTCCTCCCAAGTTTTTCCTTCGTGAGAGACACCTGGGTCAGAATCGTGCTTTGAGCTCCCTACCTGAGCTATCTGCCCTGAACCCTCATGTTTACGTGACTGCCCACACTGCCCCACTGGACCCAAACCTGCTGCTCAAGTTCCAGGTGGGCTACTCTGTACCACAGAGGTTGTGGCCTTGTGTGGCCTTTTAGTCAGAGTAGCAACAGTTAGCTTAAGACATGTTAAGAATGCCTCTTTGTTTCTATCAGGTGGTGGTGCTAACTGACTCCTCATTGGAGGATCAGCTGCGTTTCGGGCCATTCTGCCATTCTAATGGAATCAAGTTCATTGTGGCAGACGCCAAAGGGCTTTCTGGGTAGGCTTTGCGCTCTCCTAAATTTAATAACCTCTTGTCATATCGATCTCACGAGTGGTCTTTTACAACTTCTTTTGCTTTTTTCACTTGCTTTGACTGCAGTCAGTTATTCTGTGACTTTGGGGAGGAGTTTGAGGTCTTGGACATCAACGGGGAGACTCTGGCATCAGCCATGATCGACCATATCTCTAAGGTACAAGCTTTCACTTTTGCTAAGAACCATAAATCGTAATCCCAGAGCACAACAGAACCGACACAGAATGTTCCGTTCACACTGATGTCATTTCAGGGAAACCCTGGAATAGTGACTTGCTCCGTTGACCAGTCTCATGGCTTTGAAGATGACTGCAGTGTGTCCTTCTCCGAGATCCGTGGCATGACAGAACTCAACAGCTACGGGCCGGTGGACATCACAGTCCTCAGTTAGTAGTACACGCATAGTGACAGTTCTAATGACATGTACAGGTGGAGTCAGGTGGCTGAGCGGTTAGGGAAGCGGGCTAGTAATCAGAAGGTTGCCAGTTCGATTCCCGGCCGTGCCAAATGACGTTGTGTCCTTGGGCAAGGCACTTCACCCTACTTGCCTCGGGGGGAATGTCCCTGTACTTACTGTAAGTTGCTCTGGATAAGAGCGTCTGCTAAATGACTAAATGTAAATGTACACTCCTTCATCTAGCAGACACTTAAGTGTTGCACAAACAGCGCATGGAGTTACGTGTGTTGATGTGCTGGCGGATGAATGTCGTCCTTGTTTATGTCACGCCAGGCCCGTACTCCTTCAGTATCTGTGACACCTCAGGCCTTTCTGAGTACCAGAAGGGCGGGGTTGCCACTGAGGTCAAAAAGGCCCAGAAGCTACGATTTGTAAGTGTTTGTCTCGTGTTTTCAGAAACATCATGCATATGTATACACATCCTGTATAAACTGTTTATGTCAACTGTACATACATATGGATCCAGTTGGTAAGCGATACAACATACAGTAAGTGTGCTTAATTCTACGAATGTGCTTAATTCTACGTCTACCATGTGCTACAGAAATCTATGGATGAAGCCTTGTTGGACCCTGAGTTGCTGGTGATGACAGACTATGGGAAGGTTGATAGGCATCAGACTCTACACCTGGCCTTTCAAGCCCTGCATGGCTTTGTAAAGACACAGGGAAGACTGCCTAAGCCCAGGTCCCAGGTCAGTACCGGCTCTAGCACCAGAACATAAACAGTGGGAGAACCTAATAACAGGAACCAGTCTGGTCTATTAGGATTGTCTTCCACGGAGCTCTTTTAATCATGATCTAAAGAGATTCTTCCGAATCGGGGGTTGTGTCTGGGACTTTCCCTCGGCCACCTGACCCCCTCCCTCTGGTTCCTCCCTCCAGTCGGATGCCGAGGTCCTGCTGGCCGGGGTGGTCGAGCTGAACAAGGTGGCTCAGCTGGAGCACCTGGACGAGGCTGTGGTTCGAGGTCTGTCCTTCACCGCCAGCGGCGACCTGGCCCCGGTCAACGCCTTCATAGGAGGAGTGGCCGCGCAGGAGGTCCTGAAGGTGAGGGGGAAAAAGTCCACAGACACAGACAGGAACACGTCCCCGACTCGTCCCCCTGTGGATTCACGTGTCAGCTGTGCGGACCCGCCGCCACGTTTCTATGTTCACGCGTTTCGTGTTCACGTGTGCCCAGGCTTGCAGTGGGAAGTTCACCCCTCTTCAGCAGTGGCTGTACTTCGATGCCATGGAGTGTCTCGCCGACGACCATCAGTTCACAGAGAGCTCCTGTTCACCTGTACAGTTTGACGTTCAAGATAGAATAGGAAGAAATATGATGCTCAAGAGTCCTCTCAAACTCTGCATTTCGTGTGCTTTAGCTAACGGCTCTCCTGGCTCCCTTCCAGAGAGGCAGCAGATACGATGGCCAGATCGCTGTGTTCGGATCAGCTTTCCAGGAGAGGCTGGAGAAACAGAAGTATTTCCTGGTAGGTGCACGTCTATTCTTGTTCCAGCAGGGGGAGCCTTTCGCACGCCCCAAACGAGCCACTGTCCCTCTTTTTTGATCCCTGCTAGTGTTTCAAGTGACACACGCAGGATACGGCCGTGATTCAGGTGGCATTTCCTGTTACTGGGCTGTTCAGGGGGCGCAGTGAGCAGTCAGCAGTCAGCACTGCCAAACCCTAACTGTGTTTCCTCTGCAAATGTTATGCTCTGCTGTTTGTTTTGTTAAGTCTGTGTGTGTGCGTGCGTGTTTGTGATGTGTGTGTGTGAGTGAGTTTGTGTTGTGTTTCCAATTTAGCATCCACATTGTAGAGTCTAGTGCTTTAAATGACAATCTGGATTTTATTTACCAAACAAACAGGACTCTATTTTGGAATATAGTGTATGTAATATTTACAACAATATTAACAAAAAATGTTTTTTTTTTTTATTCAGGTTGGAGCTGGTGCCATTGGGTGTGAACTTCTGAAGAACTTTGCTCTGATAGGCCTTGGTGCTGGAGAGGGAGGACACATCACCGTGACTGACATGGACTCCATCGAAAGGTCCAACCTGAACCGACAGTTCCTGTTCAGGCCTCGAGACATCGGGGTAAGCTGTCATTAGAATCTCAAGTCAGATGTGGTTCTGACAACTCATTCATCAGTGACATGTGCTATGCTCTGGAGAGAAACTAGCTGACCCCCTCTGACTTAACTGGAAAAGTCAAAGGCCATTGTTAACGGCCAAGTTAGATGCCGTATGAAATGCAATGTCATGGCCATATCACATTGCAAGACTTCTATGATAAATGATATCATAACAGAATTTTCCATAATAGGAAATACCCATAATTGTAAAAAACGGATGACGTGTCCACTTGTGACACAACCATAACAGTCATAGCTTGCTCTAAATCTGGGTATTGAGAAAGCAATTAAAAAAAAAAATAATTCAGGGAACCTTTTGCCCTTTATATGGTTGTATAACCAACTGGCAGTAAACCAAAACGTATGTAGAGAGCTGGCTGCATATGTACACAGGAACTGAGTGCTTGACTCTTTTCCACAGTTTAACTTCAGCTGAGTCCTTTCATTGCGAGTTCCAGATGTTTTGATCCCCTTCAGCAGTCAGCTCACCCCCCCTCCTCTCCTCTCTTCCACAGAGGCAGAAATCGGAGGCGGCTGCCGAGGCAGTCAGAGAGATGAACCCACGCGTGAACATCGAGGCCCATCAGAACCGCGTGGACCCGGACAGTGAGCGGGTCTACGGACGCCGCTTCTTCACAGGCCTGGATGGCGTGGCGGCCGCTCTGGACAACGTGGAAGCCCGTCAGTACTCCGCACTGTGTCCTCCAAATCCCAAATCTCTGCCAGGCACACTACGACAGTATGATCTGCAATGGTGTGAGGCTGTGAAACAGTTGGTGTTATGGCTCTTGTTAGCACCGGTATCTGTAAACAAATGATAAATAGTGCGGGCGCTCGACACGATGGAGACGTACGCGCTACCTTTGGTGTCACCATCAGAAGCAAACTCCATCATCATCCTCTTCGGCGGCAGCAGTCCTTTAGAAGTAGCGCCCGCCGAGCTGCTTCTCCAGAGCGACTCCTCGATGTCATCGTGTCGCTGATACTGTAGACAGTCACTGGCTGACAGGAGATGTGAAATGCGCAGGGTTCACTCTGTGGACCATGGCGCATGTAACCCCAGATAGCAACAGCTATTTGGTACCAAGCGACGTACAGGGGCTAGATGACTGATGAGCATGTGTCTGTCTGTTGTGCAGGAGTGTATCTGGACGGGCGCTGTGTGCAGCACCAGAAGCCCATGCTGGAGGGGGGGACCCTGGGTAGTAAGGGCCATACTCTGGTGGTGGTGCCCCACCTCACACAGTCCTACGGCCCGGCCGGGGCTAACAATGTGAAGGCCATCCCTCTCTGCACCCTCAAGAACTTCCCTCACCGCATAGAGCACACGTTGCAGGTCAGGCCTGAAGCTCCGCTCTAGGGATCCACAGTAGATTCTGTAGGAAAGTTGTTGCATATGACCTTTGACGTATATTGGGTTGGGTTTAACCCTGGGAAAGATCCTGTGGGCTGGCTAAGCCCCGGTGCATGGCATGACTACACCACATGTACTGCTGTTGGGAGTGTTTTACACACAGCTCCTAAACTGAAGGGCAAGGCCTTGGCAGGGCTACCCACAGGGATTACACCACCAACCCTCTGTCACCATATTCCCATGTTGGCTGAATGTTAGCCCAGCCACATAGGGCTACACTCATCTCTTAATCCCCCCCCCCCCCCCCCCGCAACACACATGCAACTTGTTTAAAGCAGAAAGCCCTTTACTCCGTGAACTCAACGTGGCCCAGAGTGAATAAGCTTTTGAGCGCGAGCAAAGACAGAGGGTTGGTTGCTAGTGAAACCAACTGATGAATCAATATCTTGTTTATTGCAGTGGGCTCGAGACCAGTTTGAAGGGCTCTTCAAGCAACCAGCTGAAAACGTGAACCAATACTTGAAGTAAGTCATTCCTACACGACATGGGTGAGTAAAATAGTACAATCTGAGCCACAGTGTTGTAGAGTGGAGCCAGGTTGTGGTGCATTGTGGGTAAAAAGGGCCTGCTGGGTTAAAGGGCCTCTGTGGGGAGGGGGGGGGGCGTTTTTCTCATGTAGGCCTCAGAGACCATGCCTTACAAGCAGTCCACCAAATGGACCCTCTAATGAGTTTACAGTGGTGGAGAGACTCAACAGCTGCTCTGTTATGACTGTATGGTTTAGCCTCACTGTGGGCGACTACAGCATGACAGTGTGTCTCAACTCAGGTCCTTAAAGCCCTCCTAATCCAGAGCTGTCAGAGGGTCTTCCACAGGCTCCGGTTATCTGCGGCAGGTTTAATGGAAGCCTTCTAAATGGCGGAGAAGCCCAGTTGCTCGTGAAGAGGGGAAGGACGCCCTAGAGCAGAGAGTATACGACGCCGACTCAGCAGTTTCACCCACTTCTGTAGGAGCGCCATCTTCTTTGTGTCCCGAAGCTGGGCTACGTATCTGAGCACAGGAAGACAATGATTATAGCGTCTGAGTCACAGTCAACCATAAAGAGGAGGATTAAACCCTCCTATAAACAAGCCCCTCTACACAACCATATGTACGCTGAGAAACAGACCGCCTCAAAATGCGTCCTCACTTCCTGTTTAGGCCCCCTGTAAGTGAGACGGCTGCAGGATGTTAGCTGCTGGTTTAGAAGTCTGACCACGGCAGAGCGGGCTGTTTAGAGAGAGCTGGCTGGAGTGTTTACAGAGGAACCTGGGTCATAGCTCCGAACACCACCAGAACCACAACACTGAGCCCTTCCTGTCCCTCCCCTCGGCAGCAAGGTCACGTGACCGCTTTCAGATAGGGACGTCTGACCACCTGCCCCTCACTACCTCACTAACAGGACCGATTGAATAATATATATGAGAGGTAAATGTTCTCGGCTCTGGCTTCGTTTCGGAGACGGATACAGAGATTGAGCGGTCTTTGACTGCGTCTTTCAGTTTGGCATGTTCAGGTGTTGGCTACTTTCATCGTGGTGTTGTTTTTGTTTCGCAATTACGGTTGGAATTTCAGACAAGCCTTGGCAGAACAATGGAAGTCAATCCTGTGGTCGGGGGGGCGGATGGGGGGGGGGGGCTGGATTGGGGGGGGGGGGGGGGGCTCAGCCTTGAGGAGGCGAGAGGCAGTGTGTTAGGTCATGTCATGAGACCTTGAGACGGTTAAATCAGCCTCGAATCCACAAACTCATCCGTGCCCGCCCGTCTTACGTCATCCCTCATTGTTCTCCTTCACTCTGTTGAGTGTCCCTCCGCTTGACCAGGATTACATAGGGGTGCATTAGCTGCTCCTTATCTAACTGCCGCTCCCTGGGTTTGCAGAGATGCCGGCTTCCTGGAGAGGACCCTGGGCCTGGGGGAGGCCGAGGCCCTGGAGGTGCTGGACGGGGTTTGGGCCAGCGTGGGGGGCCGGCGTCCGGCGGGCTGGGAGGACTGTGTGAGCTGGGCCCGACTCCGCTGGGAGACCCTCTACAACAACGACATCCGCCAGCTGCTGCACTGCTTCCCGCAAGGACAGGTAACGACGCGACTCCGAAACACAGTCGACGCACGCAAACGAATGCATGCGTGGAAAGCGTCCTTCTGCTCGCGGACACATGGGGGCGCTGCCAATGTAGCTCCCATTCTGTACCTTCCGGAAGAGACGGTCTGTTGTGTCTGGTCTGTCTGACGTCACGTGCTCCTGTCCCACCTGAGGGAGCTCCGAGGGATTAGCCCCAAACCAAACCCCCCCCCCCCCCCCTGACCCTCGTCTGACAACTGGCTCTGTCTAGTCCATTCACACAGCCCTGTGCAAGATATGGGTCAATAGAAATTCCTCTGACCAAGACTGAATTCATTCCAGTCGTATCCTGTTAAAGCCTTACTGGGGGGAGGGTGTGTCCGACGGTCAGAAATGCATAAGCATTTTTGTTCTAAGTCCCCTGGGAGAGTTCTAGTAGTGTTTATTTTACACTCATACAGCCGAGGAATGAGACACCGAGAAGGAATGAGCCGTGTCACTCCCACTGAAACACAACGGTCCTCATCTCACGGTGCTGTTCGACGCAACAGCATCTCCGCGCGTCTGTCTGTTCCATACGCCACGGCATTGAAGATCCTCTCGCTGTAAAGTTCCACCGAGCAAAAAGGTAGTCAATGAGTAAACGGTCTGACATTTTCGACGGTTGCGGTGGTTCCTACTGCTTTTGATTCTCCTTCCCCTTTTCATTGGTTAACCCACCCAGGAAGCCCAGCCAAGTGAGGTGGGATGTGGGCTCTCTTGTTGTTCCGACCACAGAGCCATCTGAGGAAGTATGATGAAGCAGCTGTTGGCCAACCCCTCTCTAATGATGCAAACCATGAGCCTAAATGTCAGTTAGGTTCTTATTGAGCCACACAGTGATATTGAGCAAGCAGAAGCAGTGTTGTGAGACATGGTTGTGTCGTAACACGGCTCTGGTATCACCGTGGTAACACCGTGGTCCTGCAGTGTTCAGCTCAAGGCTGAGAGGGGACGGACAGCTGGAGGTCAAAGGGCACTAATCGAGATGACAGGGTTGGTCAGAGGTCAAACGTAATGATATACCAATACAGGAGACAAATTAGGATGAAGTAGGAGGAGAAGATATGGACAGTTGTTGGTTCGCGCTGATACAGTTCCAAGTGCTCAAATGTAGGGTTAGACTAATTACATGTCAACACACTAGGGATGTAACAATATATCGTGGAACAATATATCCCAATACAAAAATTGTACAATATGTATCGTAGAGTTATGGCAATATTTTTACAATATGACGTCCGTTTGATCCTACTGGTTGAGCTACCAGCACGCGACCTACTCTGCACCTTCGTCATGTGTACATTCATTGCATTCACAGAAATCGCTTGAACTGAGTTAACTAAATTGTATGTACAACAAAGAAAGTTATTGAAAATGTTTAATGTTTTGGAAATAAATCTGTTAATTGAATTTCAGTTTAATTTTAAACAAAAATCAAAATATCGTGATACGTATTGTATCGTACACCTTGTGAGCTGAGTGTATCGTTACACCCCTACAACACACCCATTTGAAACCTTGCACCCTTGAACCATCGCCTATCAAAACAGTCTGCATGTTGAATAGTGTTCGACAGATAGCCCCCAGACAAGAGAAAGCTGTCTGTGGCGTAGATAATACAGTAGATGTGCCTCAGCTGCTGTGGAGAGACTCCCCTGCAGGGAGAGGTGATGTGGAGATAGAGAGATGAGCCTCTCTGCTCTGCCATATGGGCCTGGGCCCTATAGATCAAAGCCACAGAGCTGCTCTGTTCTTCTATCAGGGCAACAAACTGTGTTGAACACACACCTGATAACTGCATTAGTCTGTCTGGCCTGTGGGAATGGCAGATGATTACAGCCTGGGGAAGGGAACTTGGAAGGATATAGAAGAAGAAGAAGTTCCAAAAATAACTTCATGAATTGGTTTATAATTAGTGTAGGAATAGTTTTTAAAGTCAGTTCATACAAAAATAAAGGCTGGTGAATTATTTTTTTTTATTTTTTTTGTGGTTTATACTTGTGTTGTGATTTTCTTTCAGTGTTTTTTTTTTCCAGTGGTTTATGCCTAGGTGTGATATTGTTGAAGAAACCACCACTGTTCTTCCCAGACTTGGATTAGTCATGGGCAGTCCCATAAAAACTTCCCCTGGTCTGAACTGGATCTTCTTTCTGTAGTAATTACAAATGAGAAACGGGATTGTTTAAGGGGTTTTCCTCGCTCTTCTTTTTACATTTTCCATTTCATTCATTTAGCATATGTTTGTTTTGTTTTTTATATCCAACGTCACAAACAAATAGTGCATACAGAAAGCACAGTTGAAGATTAAGGATCAGACGTGCATCGTTCTCCAGTATTTCAGTGGAACAACAATTACACCAACTGTTCTCTTCCCCTCAGTTGACAAGTTCAGGCCTCCCCTTCTGGTCTGGAGCGAAGAGGTGTCCACATCCTCTCATCTTTGACCCCAACAATGTAAGTACCTGCCCAATCTTCCCTGTCCATGTAGAACTTATCTGCCACACGACCTCAACGACCCACTCTGGGTCCTTGTAAGGGCCAGTGGGAAGCTGATAACAGCCCGCATTCTCCACCAGCAAACCTTATCTCACCTACAACCCTCTTCAACAATGCCTGCTTCAGACCAAGGTGGATAACATCTATCTACCCCCATCACCACCTCCACACACACATGCACTGGCTCAGCCACTCACTTAGACACACACACACAGCCACTTCTCCACACACACACACACACACACACACACATGATGGGGTCATTGAGATGAGAGCTGGTCTAATGCGAGTGTAAAGTGTGAAGCCTGCTCGACCTGACACCACAGCCCCCGCTCTCCTCCCCCTCACTGTGATTCTGCCCTCGTCGCTCTCTCTCCTTCTTCTCTCTTTCCATCCTATCCTCTCACTTAACCTCCCCTCTTGTCCTTTCATCTGATCTTCTTCTTCTTCTATCCCCGGTTTCTCCTTTCCCGGGTCCCACTCCCCTCCCTCCAGTCTTCACCTTCTGCCCCTCTCCCTCTCTCCCTCTCTCTCTCCCTCTCTCTCTCCCTCTCTCCCTCTCTCCCTCTCCCTCTCTCCCTCTTCCTCTCTCTTCCTCTCTCTCTCTCCCTCTCTCTCCCCCCTCTCCCTCTCTCCCTCTCTCTCTCTCTTCTCCTGTGAGGTGTTGTCACCTCTCACTGGGTCTGAACCTGTCGTTCCGACACACAATGGCGCAGCGACAAAGGGTGGGATCCAGGAATGCAGGCTCGTCCACCAGCACTCACTGCGCTCTGTAAACAAGCCGTTCACTACCTTCAACTGCCTTTTAGATAGCAGTGTGAATCAGTGGAATCGCCGTTTAACAGTCCTCCTATCCACTCAATGGGTGGACAGTTTGGGAATTTCCCCCCCAAAAAACAATAAAAAGGGTCTTTGTCATTCTGTGGTTAGTAGTCATAATGTTGGATTTTCAAAGGGTTGTAACTGTGGATCTTCTGTGACAGTCAGACCTGGGTTACTCCATTCCATTTATCCCCACCTGGGTGTTGTTCATATTCTTGCTCATGCGCCCTGGGCATGAGATAGTCATGAGATGTCAAACATTTCCACAACCTTTTACCCTCCATTATGACAAGCAGAAAAAGCCTCTCTGTCGATCACACGCAGACTTGTTGGGTTTGCCTTGAGTTGGCTGTTGAGAGGTATAATCATTGAATTGACCCCTTTTCCTGCTGAGGTCGAGGGTCACCGATAGCTTGTGTTATGCTGTCGTGTATGTAGACCACCCATATGGACTATGTGGTGGCGGCAGCCAACCTGTATGGGCAGACCTACGGGATAGCAGGGAGCAGAGACTACGCTGCCGTCAGGAAGGTCCTGGAGAAGGTCCCCGTGCCTGACTTCACCCCCAAGTCTACGGTGAAGATCCACGTGACAGACCAGGAGATGGAGGAGGACAAGGAGAAGCAGATCGCCGATGTCGGTAAGAAATCTCCTCGTTTCCCTTCATCTCAGCCTGTATCTCAGTGTCTCGACGTGTGGCCTGTGACGCGTCCGCCTTTGCAGACCAGGGTCGACTGGAGGAACTCGAGAGGAAGCTAGCCCTTCAAGCCCAGAGGAGCTCAGCCATGCAGATGCACCCCGCAGACTTTGAGAAGGTAATGAGAGCGATGTTGTGTGAATACTGCTCACGCTGCATAACACAGGCCCCTCAGACACACTGGCGGCTGGACCTCGGCAGGGGGGGGGGGGGGGGTGTATGTTCACGCCCGCAGGGCCCCGACGTGGCCGTTTCATCTAAGGGGACCCTCAGTGACCCATGTCTGTCCTGGCTGCTGAAACAGCCCTGTGTGTTCTGGTGCTCCTCGGTGGCTCTGACACAACAGGGGCAGCCTGTCTGAACCCACATCCTGCTGGAGCCACTGTGAGGACAACAGAGCAGAGCATGGTGCCTGGGACTGAGGACCCTGTTCTTAAGACTCTATATAAGAGGTTTGTCTCGTCTCTGAGGACCTCTGTTTGCCCCCCCTCCCCCGTCCTCAACCGTGTCCCCCTGGTCTTTGAAGTGACACACTCTACACTCTACAGCCCGGAGGGCAGCCGCCTCCTCAATAACACTTTCTTTGTGCGCCCATTCACTGTCGTATAGATGACTCCCCCCTTTTTCTCCTCTTCCTCCTCCTCCGTCTTGTAATCGCCCTCTTGTCTCGCTATCTTTCGCCCATCCATCATCCTATAAACGTGAAGTCATGAGGAGTCGAGGCCTGGAGAGGACCGAGGATTGGCTGGATGTGTGGGAGGGTTAGGTAAGCCGAGTGTGTATCAGGTGGCTCGTTTATATGTGAAAGAGACGGTACAAAGACCATGAACACCCGCACGGTGCTCCTCCTCCTCCTCCTCCAGACCCGCGTAGGTCATGCTGTGGATGTCTGGAATGTGTGGAGGTGGATTCCAGGAACGTCAGGTTGCCAGTGTAGACCCATCCCCCCACCCACCCCCAGAGCCCCCCAGCTGTCCCTGAGTGACTGTCACCTCACCCCCCTGCCTTTGAGGGCTCCGCCATGACCTCACCGCCTCTGTCGCTCACGGGAGAAACAAGAGGATGTCTCGACAAGTCACGTATGACTATCCTTGAAGTGACACAGCAACAAAGGCTACCCAGCTCAAAGCAACCCTTGGGATCACGTCATTGGCACAGACGTTGGCTGAGATGCTGGTGCTGCGGTTGGTGTAAATGACATAGCAGATAGGGAACAACTAGTGTCCCGTCCCTATGGCGATTGGGTCATAATAAGACATGTTCGCTTTGACCTGTCGGGGTATTCCCCCACCTTCTGAAAGTAACGTTTATCATTTCCTTTCCAGGACGATGACAGTAACTTCCACATGGACTTTATCGTCGCCGCCTCGAACCTGCGGGCGGAGAACTACGAGATCCCTGCAGCCGACAGACACAAGGTGAGAACAGAGCCTGCTCACCGGCTCCAGTGAAGTTGAGGAGATGGAGGGAGGGTTGTACAGGGAAACAGGGGAGAAGGATCCCCCTCTTCCTGCAGAGATGCGACACCACACCTGGCCCCCGCGGGGCCACAGAGCGTTCGCTGGCAGGGGCCCCGGGGAGAGCGGGCACCACTCACCTTTGTTCCCGAGGCAGAACTAATCACAGCACTTTACCTGCCTGTCTCCTGAGACCTGCTACCTGAGACGCAGACTGGGGCCCACGCACCACACACACACACACACACATACGCACCACACACACATACGCACCACACACACACACACATACGCACCACACACACACACACATACGCACCACACACACACACACATACGCACCACACACACACACACATACGCACCACACACACACACACATACGCACAACACACACAAATACTCACATACGTACCACACACACACACACATACGCACCACACACACACATACGCACCACACACACACACACACACACATACGCACCACACACACACAAATACACACAGACGCACCACACACACACAAATACACACATACGCACCACACACATACGCACCACACACACACAAATACTCACATACGCACCACACACACACAAATACACACATACGCACCACACACACATACGCTCCACACACACACACATACACACGCATATGCACCACACACACACACATACGCACCACACACATACGCACCACACACACACAAATACACACATACGCACCACACACACATACGCACCACACACACATACGCACCACACACACACATACACACACATACGCACCACACACACATACGCTCCACACACACACACATACACACACATACGCACCACACACATGCACACACACATACACACAAACACACATATACGCACCGCACACACGCACCACACACATACACCACACCACACACACACACACACATACACCACATACACACACACACACACACTCACAGATGGGGCTTGGATGGGAGCGAGGGGTAAACAAAGGGTGACAATAGTGTTTTTCAATAGTTAATTATACTGGAACTCTCCTCAACTGTTTTGGTCTCTCCACATCTCTTTGATCTGAAACCACACAGAGGTCTCCACACGGAGACATGACGTTTCTGGACTTTTCCAACCGCCTCTCTCCTTCTCCCTCATTGGCAGAGCAAGCTCATCGCGGGGCGGATCATACCGGCCATAGCGACGACCACGGCGGTGGTGGCCGGTCTGATGTGTGTGGAGCTGTACAAGCTGGTCCTGGGCCTGCCCGCCATCTCCTCCTACCGCTCGTCCTACATCAACATGGCCGTCCAGCTGTTCGTCCTCTCCCAGCCCTGCCCGCCTCGCCGTTTCACCGTGAGTCACACAGACGCGTGCCGGGTCACACATCCCCGGCCGCGGCCACGTAGGAGCCCTAAGTTCGAGGTGAAGGTTGAACGGTGGTAAGCACATGAAAGTGCTTTTATGCCGTGTCACAGACCTCTTTTGTCGAGGCGAGTCGTGTTTAAGCGGGGATCGGTGGCTCCGTTTTGGGCTGTAAATCTTTTCAGCCTTATGTAGGATCCCCTACTTCCTCCCTGGAGAGTGTTAGAACAGCGAGGGAGTCGAGGTGAGCCCTGCTCAAGTGTGGATCCGTGGCCCATAAGCTGGGTGTTTAGCAGACTCGCCCTGCAGCCCCGGAGCAGGCGGCTCCGGGTAAGGTGCCGGGGTAACTGTGCAGCCTCCTAATCCGAGCCAGGCCACTGCCGTGTTTGCACAGCCCCGGCCAAGTCAATGCACAAAGAAACCCACTTCTGACAGAAAGAGAACGGCCCTTGTCCCCTAAATAGAGGAGGCCTTCAGTCACGAAGCCTACAGTAGCTTCAGATGTAACTTCAGGCTTATAAGGTTTTACTGTATCTGGCGTTAGCTGGGCTCGAAAACCCCTCGACAGAAAACAGGCGTCAGCTAATGAGAAACCCAAACCGTTTCCAGGGTCTAGCTTGGGGAGCTGGCCTGATGAGGTCATGTAGCGAGCTCACCCCCAACCCCCCCCCCCCCCCCCCAACATGCTCACCCTGGCTAGCCTCACCTCCTGAGGGGCTCTGACCTCACAGCAGTCCTGGTCCCGTCAGCGGGGGCCCCCGGACCCCTGACAGCAAGGTTGTGGGGGGTCAGAGAAGAGGGTAACTCTGTCTCCTGGGACCCGAGGCAGTGGCGAGGGGGGCCTTTGAGACAGTGTGGGTCTGGTTACAGGAGCCTGGAAGGCTGCAGCTGCATGGCAGGCTGCCCTGATGACAGCTCCTGCTGGGCCCGTCGTCGTCGTCCCCCCCCCCCCCCCCCCCCCCGGTGCTGGGGGCTGCAGGCTGACTCTCTCCTCGCCCAGAAAAACACCGGACTGGACACTCTCCTCGCAGACTCATGCTTTCTCTGGGCCTCCCGCTCCCGCACGACAAACATAGCTCACCGGAACGTGCTGGAACGTAGCTATGACTTGCTGCATAGATACAGACAGGCAAACACACATGGGCAAACCACACACACACACTCTCTTTCTCTCTCACACACACACTCACACTACACACCTGGCTACATATTGCCAACTTCTTTCTGTCTCTACGATACTGTAACTTAAACATGTTCCTTTTCCAGACTGGAAAACACCTCGAATGGAAAAGCTGATTCATCCAGTCGGCACTGTAACAACTGAACATTATACCACTCGAATATGAGTGGTATCATGGAGCATTGAGATCTCTCCGCTATGTACAGAGGATGAATACACACATTTACATTTAGTCATTTAGCAGACACTCTTATCCAGAGCGACTTACAGTAAGTACAGGGACATTCCCCCCGAGGCAAGTAGGGTGAAGTGCCTTGCCCAAGGACACAACATCATTTTGCAGAGCCGGGAATCGAACCGGTAACCTTCAGATTACTAGCCCGACTCCCTAATCGCTCAGCCACCTGACACACTCTTTAAGTATTTCGACGGTTCGATGTGAAGTATTTCGCAGGCACACGAGCACGCACTCGACGCAAACGGCTTGTTTCTCAGCCCGCTGGCTCTCTGCTCCTCAGTCTCCCCCACGTCTGGCCTTATCTCGATGACCTCCTCTGGCTACGACTCAGGAGACAGGCCCAACACATGTCATCCCCTCGCCGCCATGAACGATGAGCACGGTGTGTGCATGTCTCACGTGTGTCTGTGTGTGTGTGTGTGTGTCTGTGTGTGTTTGTTGCAGCAGTCAAGAGAGCAGATTAGATCACTGCTCAGCCCTCCTGACGGAGGGGAGGATGGCGTTGTTGTTGGGAGGGATGTGTGCTCCTGACATCTCATGTTTTGGAATAGAGCGTGCGTGCGTGTGTGTGTGTGTTCACCTCCCAGTGAGCGCGCAGCCTGCAGGTTACCCTGGCTCACCTTGACTGCGTTTGTGGATGTGTGCGTGTGAGTGTGTGTGTGTGTGTGTGTGTGTGTGAAGGGCAAGCTGTTGGGCCAGATGGAGGGGATGGCGTGAAGGAGAGGTACAGAGGGAGGAGCCGGCTTGACCCCCTCTGTCAGTCTAACCAGTGGTCATGGAGGTAAGGAGACTGGTGTACACGGAGGTTTCCAGCTGTGGACCTCCTCCGTGGCAGCTCCCCTCTCCCGCTGCCTGCCGTCCCAGGTATATATCTTCAGGCTGTCACAACGCAGTGTCACAGCCAGACGACTGCGTATGGTCTTGTCCCGGCCGTGTGTATTAAATGCCGCTTTATCATTTTTTTTTTTTTTCATCTCCGTTCTCTCTCTCTCCCCGCGCCAGACTAAATATCCTTCGGGATTAAGAGAGGCTTTACGAGGCTGCGTCTGAAGCGAGTGCAGCTGTCGACTCTCACTGGCGAGCAGACGTGAGGTACTGGGGGGGCTCGGTTTACCCCCACAGCCCTGATGTAGACCCCCCCCCCCCCTCAACCCCACACCGTGGTCCACTGTGGAGACCTCCCACAGGACAGTTGTCTCGAACAGGACAAACAGCTGGTTTCCTAAATAGGAAACTCCGTCCTGTATAAATATGTCAACAAACGGGTTGTGGGCCATGTGAGCGGGTTATTTCCCTCTCTGTGTTTATGTTTTGATGTTGGGGACCAGATGTGGGTCATGAAAAGAGGAATAACTTTGGAGTGCACTGAAACTTTTTACCACCGATGACTATCTGAGGAATGACACAGGGCTAAACAAAGCTAGCGCTGACTTGAATCTTGCTTCCTTTTTTCGTCGTTGCTCGCCGCCGCCGTGGTGTTTTCCGTCTCCAGTTCCTGCTGTCATGGATACGGCTTTTGAGGCCTGCTGAGCTTTTAAACGGCACTGTTACCTGTTTAATACGCCTCCTTAGTGCAGATGGGCTTGCATTCTTTCGCAGTGGAGTCATGTGATATTTTATCAGAACCCACAGGGGGACTTAGGCTCACACTGCTCTCTGTGGTGGGACCGTCTGAGGCGCGAACTTACCAGGACCACATCGTATCACCAACCAGCCTTCTCCCCAGATCCATAGATAGTGTTACCCCAGCACAGAACAACTGGATGGGGTATCTAGGCTTTCAGCGCCCTGCGTGTGTGTGGATCAGGGTGCGGGTGAGGAGGGGTGGGCCCTAATGATGCCCCCGAGTGCTCTTGACTGGAAACACAGGAGGAGGGGGGGGGGGCGGGGGGGGGGGCTGCGGGGGAGTAAGGCAGAAACATGACCCGGGGGCTAAATGGCTGTGAAGTGAAGAGTCTAGCCAGGCGTTCAGGCATTCAGTCTCGCTTGTCTCCTCCGCTCTGCTCCACACTCCTCCCGGCCCTGCATTCTAGCTGTAGTCTACGTATCTGACCCTCTGCCTGCACCCCCCTTACCCTCCCTCTGTCCTAATTGAATCAGCAGCGTTGGAGGCGAGCCCCCCTGAGTCCCGTGGTGCTCCTCGGCCGCCCCCGCCCCCCCCCCCCCCCCCCGCTCACACTGCAGCTCCGTTACGTGCCCGCACCAACTCCCGCCATTTCCTGCCTTCGCAGGAAGCGCTGCATTGAAACCAGATTTGTTTTTACTCTCCCGGAGAGCCGCCTGTGATCCGGCTGCTCCGCGCAGCGCTCCTCGCAGCCTCATCCGGACCACAGCTCTCCCTCCCTCTGTCTGCCCCCGCTCCCCGGCTCCCCGGCTCTGGGAGGAGTGACACTCTCTCTTTCTGTTTTTCTCTTTCTGTGTGTGTGTGGTGCGGTGAGGATGCAGGGGGAGACCACCCGCCCCCCCCCGCTGGTGTCCCCCTGGTTTAGGGGCTTGTCTGTGTGGGCTGCTGTGCCACAGGGGGGGCCTGACACCCAGCGTGAGGAGTGGAGAGTGGCTGGAGGGAGGGACACCTCTCTAATCGCGGGGGGGGGACACGTCTGCTGCAGAAATCCCAGGGGCTGAGTGAATAGGAGCGAGATCAAGATGAAGGGAGAGATTCAGCCCAGCGTGTGGTCGGGGGTTGTGTGCGTGTGTGTGTGTCTGTGTGCGTATGTGTGTGATAATATGATCCTCCTCAGGGACATGCAGCATGTAGCTGCGTTGTGGAGGTGTAACTCTAGACTGGTGAATAGCACTTACAGGATAATGAGTGATCAGGGACGAACACACACACCGCTTGGTGCCTTCTGGTGTCCCTCGCTGCCTTGTTTGGTTTGCGATCGCTGGTTTAAGCATTCTAACACACGGTGCATGTGTGTGTGTGTGTGTAAGAATTTGTACTGGTCCAGACTTTTCGCCACACTGAGTCAGTGAGTGGAACTTGGATACTCTTGTGTGTGTGTGTGTGTGTGTGTGTCCATCACCTAGGCAGGCTATAATAATAATGTCATGTCTTCATTTAGCAGACACTTTTATCCAAAGCGACATACACAAACAACCTTTTGATCTGCAGTCAAAAGCTCTACCCCTGAGCTACACCCACCCCAGGCTGCTCTGCTCTGTCCTGCTGGCCTGGCCTAGCCAGGCTTGGTTTTCCTCGAGCCTGGATCTCAATCAGGCTACAGCCAGGCTCTCGAATACCATCAGGGTACTGCCAGGGTGTTGCCACTACTAGGAGAGAGAGCGTGCAGAGCTGCATATGGCCCATAGCTACACTCCATATGTTTGATAACTGTGTCCCCAATGAATTCAGCCAGTAACGGATGACTCCAGACCCTGAACCCAGCATGCCTGTTCCTCCTCAGCCAACCCGGGAAGCGTGCAGTACATTCAGACGCCTCTGAATGTCTTTTTTCAGCCGTCAGCATCCCATAGTCGCCCGATGAGAGCAGATTTAGTCCCTCCGCATGTATTTGAAGGCCCTGGGAGAGAGAAGGAGAAGGAAAGAGGGACGAGAGAGGGAGAGGTAGGGAGAGGTAGAGAGAAGTAGGGAGAGGTAGAGAGAGGTAGAGAGAGGTAGAGAGAGGTAGAGAGAGGTAGAGAGAGAGATGATCTCAGGCTATTACGTTTGCTTTGTGGGATTAACTCTTGATGTTTCCCATCAAAGAGGCCCTGCCACTCCTGGCTCCCTTCCAGATCCATTCACACATGTGGCCCACCGAGTTCTGCTCGGTAAAACCTGCCTGTGTTCTCTCCGTGGCCCCCCGGTGGAGTCCCCTGTTCCCCCGGGCTGCTGTTGGTGTGTCTGCCGAAGACCCACGTCTTCAGAGAGACCGCAGAGAGAGAGAGAGAGAGAGAGAGAGAGACGCTATTTAATGAAGTGGCCTAATGAATGTGGGAGCCCTTTATCACATCAGCTAGATTGACTTTATGAGACGAGTGCGTTTCCCCATCATTCCCCTGAGGGCGGGCGTGCGTGTTTGTGTGTGTTTGTTTGTGCTCCATTCCCGCCGGATGACATTGGTGGCTTTACGTAACTCGTGCCTATGGGCGAGACGGCCTATTGATTTCAAATACTCTATAGTTGGCGTCGGCATGTATATTGCTGCCTGACTGCAGACGGTTAGCCCTGCAGTACTGGTGTGTCTGCGAGGGGTGAGTAGAATGCTACATAAATATGTGAACCAGATGAAAACTATTATCTCATTAAACTGATTTCCATGCAAACCTATCCTTGAGGAATGTGAGCAGGCCCTCTCCAAACCACAGCGTGTCCAACAGGCTCACGAGTTCCCTTCAGTTTTGTCCTGTGAAAGCAAGAGCGGCCTGCAGTCATTTGAACCATCCCGAGATATTTGTACTATGATAATCATGTGATCTGATCAAGAGACTCATTTTCCCCCACGTTTATTTTGAGCAGGAAAATATGAGTTATTTATCTGGAATGGCATTGCATTCTCGATGTTTATGTTACTCGTTTCCCCTCTCTCTCTCTCTCTCCCCCTCTCTCTCTCTCTCTCTCTCTCTCTCTCTCTCTCTCTCTCACTCTCACTCTCACTCTCCTCTACCACTTGCTCTCCCTCACTGTCACTTTATCTCTCACACACAAGCGCACACAACCAGCCAGGAATCCCTGTGGGGGAAGGCTAATCACACACCACATCAGCTGTGTGCCTCACACCTGATTCACAAATGTTTACTATGTTCAGGACAGAAGTCCAACACGTGCTTGTTATGATTCCAACCAGGACTCTCCCATCCATATACGAGGGAACTAAAATCGAGCACGAATAAACAGCCCGTTGAACCATGTTCCATAGCGCCTGCCTTAACCATAAGAGAGAGAGGGGGATGAAGAGATGGATGGTGGGAGGGAGGGAGGGACATATGGGAGTTATTAGAGGTCACCTGGTCCAGAGCTCCATGTCTGCCTGACTGAGGCGGAGTTCACATGAAGGTGTCAGAGGTGGAGAGGAGAGGCCGGCCTGCTTCCTTCCAGACCCGGCCCCATTAGTGAGATCATTACCAGCATATCTGCTGCTGCTCTCCCTGCTACTACTCCAGGCTACTGCTCTTCCAAAACGGCCGGTTCTTTATCTGTGTGTGCAGTGTGTGTGTGTGTGTGCGCATGTATGTGTGTATTTGCCTGATATGAATGTGTGTGTGCAAGGAAAGAAACGTGTCCAAATTTGTAATGGAAAATAGAAATAAAATAATTTATTGGTCTTAAATCCCAGCGGAACATAGAGCTGAGTGATTGGAGGAAGCTGTGTCCCTCAGGCTGTGTGTGTAGATAGTGTTTCTGGTCCTAATGAACAGGCCTGATGTACCTCCAGTGAGACAGGGAAGATTACTCTCCGGTGGAATGACATACTGCTAGTTTAGATCACTTCTCAAGTGTTCCACAAGGACATTAATTGGCAGGAAGGAAGTAACACTTGATGCTTTTCCATTGCATAATCTCCCAAATGTATAACCATGTTTCACTCTGTACTTATTCATTTTGGGTTTGACAGAATATGATGGCAATGAGATTAAAGTGCAGACTGTCTACTTTAATTTGATGATATTTCATGCAATTTTTTGGACAACCCTTTGCACAGATATTCCCTTTACTAAGATCTCTGAACAATTAACATTGCTCATCACAGAGTACTCCGATGTAATACCTTTTTGTATAACCTTTACATGTAATGACGTTCTGTGAGCTGACAACCGTTATCTTGTTAACTGTTACTCTTTCGAGCAAACACTACACGCATGTTAGCATGTCAGTGTCTGTGTACGATCATTCAGCAGTGAGCCGTACTGTCCTCTTCCTCACTCTGCAACAGTATGGAACACTTAGCCTCACGCCTGCAGGAGTCTGAGTCTGCGAGACAGCGTCCACCAGTTTAGCAACGATACGTAGATCTTTTGAGTGGCGTGTGTGTGTTTGTTTGTCCAGACGTGTGTGTGTGTGAGAGTTAATCCCAGATCAACAGGAGCATCCCATAATGAGTGTCCAGTGGTTGGGCCCCTGCTGGGCAGCAGAGCGGCGTGCTGATAAGAGCAGGGCAGGATCTGGGAGGGGGGGAGGGGGGGGGGGGGGCGCTGGAGAGAGCCTGATCAAACAAAAAAACACACTTCCTGTGTTTTCTGTTCCACAAACGTTCGCATTTCGGAGAGCGCACCGCGTTGCACCGCGTTGATTCCCGAAGCTACTCAGTTGAACCGTTTTGTTAAAACACAGTCAACTGTCAACAGTGGTTGCAAAAAAGTGGAACCACTGGTTGACACTGGTTTGACAGCATGCATCCAGTCTTTCACATTTCTGCCTCGTGATGAGTCACCCAGTGTGACTGTGTGTTTGGGTCTCACCCTACGTGTTATGGAATATAACCGCATGTAGGTGCTCAGGTCCGACATCCCCCCCCACCACGTCCTCTTCAGACAGGAAGCAGCTTGGGCGGCTGCTGGGTTTCTGTCCGTCACAGCCGGGGGGGGGGGGGGGGACTATCTAAGATATGGGCAGCTGTCAGTAAACAAGTCCGTTTCATCAACTTGGAACAGGGAACCTATTTAGATCAAAGAGGAAGAGTTGAAAATAGACTGGCAAAGGTGTTCACGTGGAGCTCGTGTGACGGTGGAAATAGTCGTCCAGGACCGCAACATTTCAGTTGGCATCTGGCGCCGAGCCAGCAGGAGAACACATGAGGATCCATGCAGTCAGAGGCGACGGAACAGTCCGGGGTGGGGGCTGTTCCTCTCCCGGTGGGGGGAGGGGCTTGGAGGACAGTTGGGGCTGACCCCGACCCACACAGACATCACTGACCCATGAACCCCAGTCAGGGGGGCAGGCGCCATCTCGCAGGTCAGGGGTGAAAAATGGACTTCCTGTGTCAAGTCGCGCCACGCCCCACTGGATTCCTTCATTTCCTGTCTGGTCTTGTCTTCCTCAGGGGAACAGTTAGACGTATACACTGGCTGGTGCAGAGTCAGCAGAAAGTGATTGTCTCTATGTGTGTATGGCAGTGCCGATGCTAGCACATTTGGTGCCCTAGAGCAAGATTGACCCCTGAAGACCCCCCCCCCCCTCCCCCCCGAGAGCAACAGCAGCAGTATATATCGATCGGCGAGGAGGCAAATTGGTGTTGTTCCGTTCAGTTAAACATGCAACTCAAGGCTTGGGAACATAGTGTCCCCCCGCCCCCCCCCCTTGTCTTGGCACCCTATGTCACCTACACCGATGACAGGTACATGGTATCTCCTGCTTGTTCCCTTCACCTTAATCCATGCCGTTTCCCGGCCTCTCTTAAAAACAGCCTGCGCTGTCGGCATAACTTATCACCACACACCCTTAGATCCCTTTCCTCTCCAGCAAGGCTCCTGGGTATTTATCCCAACACACTGCTAACCGCTTCCTAGCCAGTCATTTCCTCCTAATTAAGGTGATTTGGGTGTATCGTGGGCTTGTTAACCGATGCCCGTGTTAATGTTGACACTTTTCCCCCTGGTGTGTTTGGGGAAGCTAAAGCCAGACTGGAGGAGCTTATGTGCGAGGCCCTGTACGCTCCATGGCCTGGGTCTCCCCCCACACACACACACACACGATGGCTGTCCAGGGGTCAGCGCGTTGTGCTGCGAGGCATTGACCAGACCAGTCACATGTCTCACTGGCTGTGAGTCTTGATGCCTGGATTGTGCTGCGACATGACGGCAGCATGTATTGAACCGTCGTATTGAGTTGCCGATAAGACCGACGCCCAGGCCTGGGTAGCGGTTACGTGGACGTGTTACATCATCCTTACCGTGCCCTGAGTCTCCAAAGGTCATGACCCCTTGTTTCTGTGGAGCCTAATGAATACCACAGGCTGTAAGGAAACAGAAAACAACTCTATGAACAGGCTCTTCAGACACCTCAAGAGCGCTAAGTTTTGTACAGTATAAAACAAGTCTTCAAACTATAATTTCACCTGAGTTGGGGAAGAAGTAGTAGGATATGTACACAAGTAGCTGTAGATACCCAACTACATGTCAAGAACATCAAAAGATGATACTTCTTAAGATGCAGATTATTATATCCTGAGGTACCATGGCCTGAAAGCCATCTGTACTTGTTCTGAAAGCATCTTGATGTATGTGTGTACAACAGTGACTGCATGCTGTTTGGCCTTTGAAGGTTTGCAGGATCCAGCCTGTCTCTGGAGGGTTTATAGAATGCACCATTTGTAAGGAGCAAACTTTATTGACTCTGTCCTTCTGCCTGAGGTAGCTGGAGCACTGTTATCTCCTCATTTGAAAGACAATCATGGAGATTCTGTTTGCTATTTACACGTCAAAGGAGGCCCTTGAAAGGGCCTGAATGCTTGTAGCCTGTGTGTTAAACTCTGCAGTTCCCTGAGGGATTCTGGTTGGCTGGCCAGACCTGCACCCCCTCCCACCCCACCCCCCTGGACTGGTCAGTTTGTCAGTTTGAGGTAATAGCCATAAACTGGCAATGGGAGTTTTTTTTGTAATACTTAGCTATTTCTACCCAGCATGAGGGTTAGATATGTCTTATGGTCTGTTGTTGGCTTTGCATATATATTGTTGCTACATCAGTCTGTCTGAAGTGTGTTGTAGCTCGTAATGGATCTGGACAGGTGGGCGAGGGGGGTGGGGGGAGAGAGGGGGAGGGCCCCCTCCCTGGAAGGCCCCCTCCCTGGAGAAGCTGATCAATAACACCATCAGGTAGCAGATGGCATCCCCAGGACCACAGTCTGTCTTCTTTAACCACCGGTTTCACTTTCGGGTCCCTGAGACGTCTGTGCTGATCGTGCGGTGTACTGAAATGTTCCAGAACACTACAGCCTGGCTTGGTGTGGTGTGAGGCTTCCGGGCACGTGCCAATCTCTGCTAGGCCAGCAGGGTGACTCTCCATCGGTGTTAAAATTGACCCCCCACACACACACACACACACACACTCCATCTCGCCTCTACCTTGGTCGGTGAACTGCTGTACCAAGCACACATACGCGAGCCTCAAAACGTGAAAAAACGCGAACAACCAGTACCAACAGGTTACATATATGAATACGGTGGACAGTGTGGTGATCTGTGTTACCCTTCTGATGGCTTTGGGGCTCCTATTGATCTGGATGGATGTGCGTCAGCAGCAGAACAGCTGGCAGGCGACGACGTGACGTAAAGGAGACGTCAACAGAGGCTGGTTCACTCTGCCCTGACTGGCTGGGATGGGAGAAAGAGGAAATGGTTTCTTCCCTCACTTGGATGGTTCCACTGTTTTTGTCTGTTGACAGTTTAACAGCCGTGAGAGAGGTATTTCCTGGATTTGCCCGAGTCACATTCTGTCCTGTGCGAGGAGATCCTGTCTGATGAATATTATTTCAGGTTGATACAACACGACAGGCTGTCGTGTTCAAGTTTGTGGTTTGTTGCACAATCAATTTCAAATGTTGAAGATATAAACGACTGTACTTGAACTGACACGTAAATTCGAAAATACTTAATCGCAAACTGACAGGCAATCCCCCAGAGGGGGTTATTGAATGATAAGATAAGTCATTCATTTAATCCTGTCGCCCTTTAAAGAAGGCCTCAGCCTTGCCTTGGTAGAGCATCTGTCTTTTCTCTGATGTGAGATAAAAAGCTACGTTAAGTGAGAGCTTTATACCAGGAATCAAGAATAAGATCTAAAGGACCACACAGAGCTTACTCAGCCCATCTGTCCTCCCTAAAGCTCATTTTGAAACCGTTCAAAGACAGAAGGGGACTTTTGAGCCCTCAAGCCACCACGAGTTATAAAAACCATTCCATGGTGGAGCTTTGGCAAGGAGCTACGACAGAGACTGCAGTGTGACATTGCTGTTTCTTGCTGCGTGCCGCAGGAAGAAGGACTTATCAAGTTTAGCCGCATGACCACGGCTTCCTGTCGGTGAGAAAGCTCCATTGTGTGAAAGGGCAGAATGCTGCAAATTATGATTACAGTCTGGCCCAAGCTAACTTCAAGGCCTGTAGCAAATGGCCAACATGCTTCTGCTTTGTGGCGGTGAAACCGCCTCTGGGCTGTTTTGGTTCCCTTCAGAGTGCAAATTATACAATGAAAATCGGGGGGGGGGGGCAACTTCTTCTCCAGGGCGTGTATCGACCCCCCCCCCCCGACCTGTTGTTTTGACCTCTTTTGGGGGGGTCCAAGTCTTAATAATTCACACCCTGGTTCCCTTATCAGTCCGGGCTGGGAGTTTACTGGACTCAGTGGCAGAATTTCCTCTGAATTTCCTCACTTGCCAGGTCGCTGAACTTCCTGCATGTGGGATTAGCTAACATTGATATCTGGCTGAGGACAGCTATTTTAAGTCTCCTTCTCTGTTATCGGACGCGCTGTGTATGTTTGTTGCCCATTACAGTCATGTGCCCTGGCTGCTAATGAATGTCTGTTTCATTTTCCTGTGTTTACGTCTGCTTCTTCTGGTTGGAGAGGGATGATAATGTTGGCTCGGAATTCATCTCTGGGAAGTCAAGAGTGTCCAGTGGCGTGATCCACATGGATCACAGACCTGCCCCTGACCGTTTGGACTGGTCCTGAGGAGGTGTGTGTTATCTGTTCGTCAAGGTGTCTTTGGGATGTTGGCTTACTTCCAGGGAAGCTGGAAGCTGCAGCCCAAGCCTGACTTCCTCAGGGAGATCTGTCACGGTGGAATCCTGTCCAGCTTCCTGCTTCCTGCTCCGTACCAGGACATCCTGACAGACAGGGGGAGCTCTACTGTTAGTAGAGGTCTGGTAGGGACTGCCAACGGCAAGGAGTGCATTTCTGACAAGGCACAATTGGAAAAATTCATATTAAATGTCCTTTCTGCTCATGAGGGAAGACAGGTGTATTGTTGGTCTTGTGGAAATCTTCATTTACATGTACTGTCATTGGGTACTCTCTTGATTCACGTGATGTTATTACAGGTACCAGAATGGAGAAAGAGACTGTCTTTTGATAGTTCAATGAGCAAAAACGCTGTACAGGAGCAGCTGGATTCAGCCTACAGAGTCAAGGTCAACCATACTGGCATCTCCTACGGTCTCCTGCTGTGGTTTATATGTCTGCATGTTGGCAAGCCCACAGTGTAGATGTGTTTGACAGGGCCCCAGTTGTAATGCATGTTGATATGTGGGCAACAGATGAGAATGTTGGCTGGTGGCAGAGAGATGGCTTCTTTAAAAAGCTGCCCCTGCCTATCCCAGTCACTGTGATGCCAGCGTTTCAGCCTTTCAGGCTGTGTTGAACCCACATTACAATGAAGAGCAGTGAGCCAGAGTTTGACACGAGTAGCCCTCTCACGTCCAGCTTGGGGCCTTTGACCAGATTAGACCCACTCTCTGGGTTGTATGGAACTAACACCAGACTGCATATGGCGTGTTCTGAAGGTGGCAGCCAAGAGTAGGAGAAAATCAGGGGATTTCTTCTTTACTTCTATTAATCACAATCAGTAGATCATCAGCCAGTGCATTCTTTACTGTACATGTGTTGTATCTGTAACTTATCTTGTGTGCTGATGACGTCACGGGCCAATGATGTAGTATCCGCCCGATTGGATAATGAACATCTGTTCAGCTGCATGTTATCTTTGCTTTCTCTATTCACTATAAAGACCGCCCTTTGACCTTCATGCTTCAGAAAGAGACTTTGCCACTATTATCGTGTGTTGGAACCGGTCATTATTCTTTTAGAGACTGTCTCCAATCAGCTGGTTGTCTAATACTTCCAAAACCAAGAATCTATACTGCCAGTCACTCCGTTCCAGAGATGGGGGACTTTCTACCACAAAGGTGACCCATTGGAGCACCCCATCCTGTCTGGGTTCACGGTTCACTTAATCAACGGGTTCTCAGCATTTGTAGAGGCTGCGTTTGCTTCTGCAAGTCTTTAGTTTTTTCCCGAAATTCAAGCACTTTATGAGTACGGTCACAGTCATTTGAGGTATTGGTAAGCTAGCTTGTCATTAGGCTTCACAGTCATTGTGAAGGCAGACACTGTGCTGGTTTCTTCATGGTCATGCCCTCAGATGTGGGACAAATATAAAAACCCATTAATACTTTTGTCCACTTTAATGGTCCTTTTCTTGGGACGATTGTGTTTTCTATTAGGAGAATTCACTTCCAAAGAGACTTGTATGGAGATGTTTGGGGCTTTCTAACTCTTTCCAGCAGTGGGCTTGGTTCCACCATTTCTACTTGTGTTTATTCTCCGCTGTGGCGGCGAGGGGGGTGACATCACTCTGGGCCACATGCAGCCGACACACACAGACCAGCCGACTGGCCCAGTGTTCCTGCTGGACTTCTTCAACAGATTTGAAGGAGAGGAAGGGAGGGGAAACTGATCGAAATAGCCTGGTTTACACTGCAGAATCCACAAGACTCCATGAGTAGCACTGCCCTTGTCCTGGTCTCTGGGGAAAACCTCCATCTGTTCTGATGGCAGACAAAGAAAGACCGGTTCTCTCAAAAGAAATGTTTTTATTTATGTTCAACATTTTGTTTGGGTGATTTCAACATAGCTTTCTGGGGCTTTCCTAGCCACAGAGGCGTGGTATTTGAATCCTAGCCCACGAGCCAGCGGTATAGACTGAAGGAGCAGCCCCACTGTGTGTGTGTGACCCCAGGTTCTAAATGCAGAGGGCCTCAACCAGACCCACAGTTCCTCTTGGCCGCTGAAGCAGAGATAATTAGACACAGGTTTTGCTAGACTTTTGGTATTGAGCTCTCAGGCCAAGTCTCGATCTCTCACTCAACCCCCCCCCCCCCCCACCAGACAGTTCCTGCCCTGTGCGAAGCTGCAAGGGACATATTTTGACATATTTCCCCTGCGGGAGCGAGTCGCACCTCTCTTGAGTAGAATGTGGAATGACAAGAGAAGAAACCCCTTGAAAGTTGAAGGTTCTAGAGATTCACATGAATCGCTGTGGCTGGTAGAACGTCTCTGTTGGTGAGGATTTGAAACAAGTTGTGTTGGAGACCTTAGCTATGGCTAGCCTCCTCTGTGATACCAATGGCCTAATATGACCTGGAGATCATGAGGCTTCCTTGTAGCAGACCAGCACCATAGCACCGTCACACCATCACCTCGTGATGAAGAAGGTTTACGAGGAAGTAGTGGGTGAAAACTGTGTTGTCTCAGTAAAAGATAGGATGACAAAAGCTCTGGTTCGAGGCCCTGGTTTCCTCTCATCTCTTCTTTTCATCCAGACTTTAGAGCCAAAACAGGCCCTCCAGCTGTTGGAATCAACATCCCCGTCATCCATGGGTTTTGTTTCTCGTTGTTGTTGTTCTCCTGCAACACGCGCAACATTGAGAAGGACTCTTGCAGTGAGGTTCTTGTTATTGTGTCGGTGTCAATATGTTTCACGCAAGCAGTATGGGTCTTTTCATCACGTCAGTGGTCGTCAGCTGATGGAGGCTGTTGAAGAGGGGAGGGTCTGGCTTTCTTCTGAGGTGGACGGCATCAAGTGTATCTCTTTTCGGGTTTTCCATTCCTTATCCCCCTGGTCTGACTCAGCGGTTCCTGTCACAGAGCCAGCCCCCAGACAGAGGCTCTATATGTACGACCCAGGAAACACTGAATGAAAACTGGCCCTTCAAACTCTTGACTAAAAGCCCCTGACTGTTGCTGCCATTGGATCTGCAGTCTGGCAAAGCATCTGGAAAATTCCTCAGTTGTTATTGCACAGTCGAGGGGAGGGTGTTCATATCCTTAGAGGTGAAGTTTTTATCAACCATATTCTTCAATGTCATTTTCTTAATGGCTCATATTTTCTAAAATACTAAACATTTCAACTGGGGACAGATCGTGGGTTTTTGCCCGGCACCTAGCTCACTGTATTCATGGGGATGGCATACAGCATAAATATTATATTCTCCCTTATTTCACTCGTTACAGCCGTAACGTTAGAGCTACTGATGCTTAACTGTCCGTAGCACTGCTGAACCGAGTCAGATGCTCTCCAGCTCAGACAAGGAAACAGTTATTCTGACTCTGGGACAAAAGGGTTCCTAAATATGCTGTTTAATGTTCTGTGTTTTGAAAGTACACTTCAGCTGAATGATGTATTTGTTCTGGGTTATTTGGCATGTTTTGTTAGGAGGTTGAACCTACTGTGTGGGCTACTGCTCTACTGTATGTATGATGTGCCAGGTGTGTGTGTGTGTGTGTGTTGTGTCTATCTCTAGGTTGCAGAAAAGGAGTATTCCCTGTGGGATAACTTCCAGGTCCGGGGCAGAGGAGATGGCCAGCAGGAAATGACCTTGGGAGAACTGCTCAGCCACATCAAGGTACTATGCAGTCTCCCTCCCTACACACACACACACACACACAAACACACATAAACGTGCTGATAGAGCTATATAGACTGTTAACATAGTTGTTCTCACATATGATGTGAAGAGTGAAGGACTGGAGTGTGGGGGTGGGGTGGGGGAGGGGGGTGGGTTGTGGTGGGGTGGAGGAGGGGGGTGTCGTGGTTAGCGACTCATCAGCAGGATAGCTGAGCGAGGGGCCCATCCCAGACTGAAGGTGCGTATGTGTGTTTGCACAACTGCAGGGGCAGACATTAGAGACATGTCTGCACGTGCATGTCAGTTTCGAGATAATTCCTCCCTGGATCCATGCTCCTCCGCTCCCTCCACATCCTGCCCTGAGTCATGTAGGTCAGCTGCATTGGCAGCGTCTCAACACAACCTCTCCAAGCTGCGGAGCAAACGTGCATCTACTTGCCCTGAACGTAGAATTGACTTGTTGATTCATCCTCCCAATTTATTCGGTGGTTAAATTCACGAAAACAACATTGCATGTTTGCCTCCAGTTCCCCCCCCCCCCAGCCTCTGGCCTGCAATGATCCACTGGTGTACTTGTGGAAGCTGTGGGTCAACCCTGGACAGTGGCTCGCTGGACTTCCTGCAAATACAGCCCTCTAATCCGCTCTATGCTGTGTGTAAACGTTCCATCACTGGTGTTTTCTTCGCAGGAGGAGTACCACTTGGAGATCAGCAGCCTGTTTTATGGGAGTGCCGTGTTGTACGACGCCGGCCCCGCTCACCAGGAGAGACTGCTGCTGAGGTACGTCTCAGCCTGTAGAACCTGAACCGCCCTGAACCCGTCTGCTCTGTGTGACTAGAGACGACTGAGGGATTGTTATCACCGGGACAGGCACCAACATCGACACCACACAGGCACAAAAGCATACACGCACGCACACCCATCTACATCCACACCAACAGACAGCAGCAGCAACAGTCCCTGTTTGTTTTAGAGGCTAATGGCAGGATGAGCCTCTTCCCCTTTGTGTCAGGACAGGGAGCGGCGACTCACTCGTCTCCGCGCTTCCTTTGCGTCCGTAACGGGAGGAGCGGAGAGGGGAGAGAGTTCATCCAGGCTGAGGCTACAGGACACCCGGCTGGCTCGCCTCAGCCGTGCCGCTGAGGCGCACGTCCCTCTTTTTTTTATTGCGCCACACTGGGGAGACTTTTCGTAGCTCCGGGCTTCACATTTCGACTCGGTCTTCTCCTGAATCTCTTTACCTCGTGTGTGCGCGTGCACAGTGCAAAGTAGCTTTCTGACGGCGTGCTCCTGTTTAACCCCTCGTGTTCGTGAACGGTGCTCCGAACGGGTCAGGGTTAGGAGGACGGGCCCGGGAGATATCTCGGGTTGACCTTCTTCTTCTCCCTGCTCAACCCCACGACGGGGTCTCTTATCTGCCTGTCCTCACCCCACCCCCCCCCACCCCCTCCACCTCCCTCTGTTCCTCCCGCCGCTCGTCCTGTCCTCCATGGGGGTCGTGTGTCAGCACCTCACTCCCAGGAGAGTGTGTCGTGTCGGCTCGTCCTTGTTCTGAGGAAGCGGGGGGGGGGGGGGGGGATGTTGAGGAGAGAGGGCCAGAGGAGGCCTCATGACAGCAGGCATGGTTTGATAAATGCTCCCTTCAAGTCACATCCTGAGCTGGGCCTTCTTCCAGCTTCCGTTGTTTATAGTCCTCCTGGGCCGCACGGAGGAGAGGCAGCAATCGATCCAGGGGACGTGAAGCAGGCGCCTGTCAGAGGGCCACTTGTAGGCCACGGTCGACGAGGCACTGAAGATGATTGGTTGTGAGCTCTTGTCATGTTTTCTGTCGCGGTTCCGTCGCGATGCTTCTCCTCGTCCCTCGGGGGGATGTGTCACCCTGCAAGTCGGTCACCTCCTGAAAAACCTTTCTTCTGCTTTACAAATACGCACAAAAACACGATCAAAAGTATAAAAAAGAGGATCGGTGCCTTTTTTGTTGTTAAAAGAAATGCAATCACATGACACGCCTAGCTAAAGCCTGGAGTCGATGTGTTTCTCTGCTGTGTGTTTCCCCAGCGTGTCTGACGTGGTGAGGAAGGTCACCAAGGCGGACCTCCCCCAGCACCTGCGCATGCTCCAGATGTTCCCCTCCTTCGCAGAGGACGAGGACTGTGAGGTGGTGCCGCCCATCCACTACCTGCTCTGATGAGGTCATCAAGAGTGGACCGTGGAGACGAGGGGCACGGACGGAGGAGCGGCGCGCCCAGCTGTCCAACACGTCATCGTCCCCTCTGAAATGAACCTGTCATGATCCAATTCTACTTGTGCTTTAAATGTTATTGTTACAAGCTTTTAAGTAGGGAAAAAGATTAATCTGTTTTCATTGACGTGTATATATATATATATATATGATGGGTTTGGTTTTTAAATACTAAGATGTCAAAACTGATTCCTGCTAGACAGCATTTGTAATATTGATAGCCCAGCCTTATCTGGCCATCACCACAGCAAAGCAGCTCTAAGGGAAATGGAGGTCGAGCAGGTAATTGACACCTTTCCTGGAAAACGCCCTCCTACATGCACCAGCATGTAGCCCCCCCAGTCCTCAGCACCATCGCCCTGATCCATCCATCCCCTCCAAGCATGATCCATCCATCCCCTCCAAGCATGATCCATCCATCCCCTCCAAGCATGATCCATCCATCCCCTCCAAGCATGATCCATCCATCCCCTCCAACCATGCAAGATGATTGTTTTTAAACGGACGTGCGCGAAACATATAGTGGCATACCATGCTGAGATAAGGCCAGATGTGTTGAATAAAGCCAGATATAGAGTGGTGGAAGAGAGAGGGGAAGAGAGGGGGAGTGTTCCTCTCCTCGCCTGGCCAGCCTTGACTGCTCCATTATGGGTTCTTATCAACTGTGGCTGTGGGTAATACCATGCGACAGATGCTGCAGCAAGGTCCGCCATCTGTAGTTCTGCGTGCAGGTCCCCTCAGTGTTTGTGCAGCGGGCTGTGGACACATGCCAGGGCATACGGATTAGATCAGATGGGGGGGGGGGGGGGGGGGGGGGCGGCTAGGGGCATCCAGAGCTAACAGCAGCAGATCGACCAGGGTGTTGGTGCTGTGGCTCCAACAGTTAGTGAACCTGTATCTGAATACAGCTGTTGGGTCAGTACCAAACCCCCATGGTCCACACATACACACACACAGCAAATCACATCTGGGAAGTGATCCAGGCATGAGGTCAGGCAGCCTCCAGGTTTTCTGGAGGGAGGGGGGTGGGGGGGGGGGGTGTAGATGTGGCCTTCCTCCATGCTCTGAGATGTAAACATCTCTGTGTTGATGTCAGCTCCAGTGGGAGCAGGCTGCCTCCTCTGTCAGACCAGCATGGTTATCTCACTAACCTTCCCCCTCTCCTCAGATCTGGGTGACTTGTGTAAATACTGCAGGCTTGTATTCTGATGCTGAAACCCTATTCTTTCACTGATTGAAAAAGGTATTTCTATGGTGTTCTCTGGTCTGAACTGAATAAAAGCTTGTTGACTGGCACTTGTGATCTGGGCTTCCTTGGAGACTAGATAGTTCATCATAACACCCTCTTTACTACTAGCTCCATTCAGCACAATGGATTTCTACCTGTTCATGTGCAAATCATGACTACGCTAGGAACTACACCCACTTTTCCATTTGTATTCAAATGACTGTATACAATGGTCAATCGAACAACCCAACGTATTTAGTTCCTTTTTGAGTGAGTGAAGCGTTTCAGAAGTGATGTTGGCAGTTAGAGGCACTAAAGAACTAGCATATGCTGTCTGGTCAGAGTCTCAGTCAGTAAAGGAGCTTTACATAGCCTAACTAGGAACCATTTTAACGGCACATAAAAATGCAATGAACACATTTTCATATTAAATAAAAACATTTTTATTGCAACAGTTTCAACGACATACAAATATGGACAGCATATAAAAATAAAAATATCCAACGTCATACGGTATTCGAATCTGTGAAAGGTCCGTGGCGATCGATCGCGTCACTCAGATATACCCGACGACGTCATTGCATATGATGGGCTGCCGACTGCCGGTCGTCATGAGGGCGGTGAACTGGTAGAAGTCCGTTTCCGGTTGGTGCAGGCCCGTGTGGGACTGGTGGAAGAAGGGCTTGCGTGGCTGGAAGCCCACGGGGCAGGACATGCGTTTGGGGACCGCCGCCTCCCTGCTCACCCTGGAGCAGTCTGCCGGCCTGGCCCTGACCTCCACGCTCTTCGACATCCCCGCCAGCCTCCTGCGCACGTTGACCAGCAGCTCCTTGGCCGTGCGCCGGCCCGCGTTGGGCTTCAGTTCTGCTGGCTCAGGACACTCGGGCAGGTCCATCCAGTTCTTGATGAGGTCCGCGAAGCTGTTGTCCCCCAGGACCAGGGGCTGTCGGTTCCTGCTGCGACTCAGCAGAGACGCCGTCCAGTCCTCGGGGTCGCTGGCCTCGAACGACGTCCAGCGCTCCAGGCACGCGTCCGAGGTGGACTTGGGGCGGATCCGCCCGCAGGGGCCCCGGTTGGTGCGCAGGCAGGCGGACGAGGACACCCGCACGTTCCTGGTCCTCCTCAGCACCACGCCCTCGTCCTGCCACGACGCTTCCGAGTAGCCCGAGTCAAACTCCAGGCTCTTCTCGCTGCCGGGGGAACCTCGCACCGACAGACGCCGACAGCCCTCCTGCTCGTGCTCCACTTCCTCTTCCTCCACGGGGCTGGCCAGGCAGCAGGCCGAGTCGTAGGCGCTGACCTCGCTGGCCGCCTCGGAGACGCGCAGGCGGGTGAGGCGCTCTCGCTGCGCCGCCCGCCGGTGGCAGAAGTGGGCGGTGGCGAAGGAGCGGCCGGAGGGGTCGCTCAGCGGCCTGCTCATCTGCTTCAGGTCCTGCAGTGAGCGCATGACGTGCTGGACCTGCTCCCGCAGGCAATCTCCCGAGTCACCTAGACACAGCTGCAGAGCAACACAGGAGATCAAAAATGGTTAGGCACGGCCCCACACACACACCCAGCCTACTATTTCATTTACTACACAGTCTCTCAATACAGTTGAGCTCTGTTCCATCTTCTTGTTTGTTTGAAACATTTTTGGGCTTTTTTTCCAGCTTTATTGGACAGAGACAGACAGGGAAATGTAGGGGGGGGGGGGAGAGGGGGGAAGCCATGCAGATCGGAACACCGTGTTAGGTCCTCAGCCCATATGGGACACGTTCTACCCGAAGAGCCACCAGTGTTGCCCTGCCTGTTATATCCTTCTGGTCCCTGCAGCCCTTGACAAGCTCCTAACGACTGGCTGAGATCAAACCAGAGCAGCTCCCCAGCTCTGCTCCCCCAGCTGGGTTCTCCTCCAGGGCTCCACCACATCAGCGGGGCCAGACATTCCTGTGGGGCCCAGAGCAGCTTTCTGGAGCAGGCAGCTCCTCCTGCCCCACCAGAGAGCATGGCTCTGTGGGACAGGATGTCCAGGAGATCCCCCCTCTCCACTTCTGTACAGCAGGAGAGGAAGCTGGACCAGCTACACTGAGGGATCCTGAAAGGAGCTCTGCTGTGCACATCCTCCACACTAATGCACAGGAGGGCCAATATATCCTCCACAGGATGTGCCATCAACTCAGGAACTGGAATTACACAATAGGCGCAGGAACTCCCTTTGTATGAATAATATACCCGTCATCATTTCATTTTCACATATTGTCTGTAATACTGATTGAGTCACACTATGACTATCAAGGAATGAGTATTTGATGTTGTGTGAAATAGGCACGCAGAGCAGTTCAAATATCGAAGATGGCCCTAACAACGTTTAACGAATTACTAACCCCCAGGGAAACACGAGCTCCGCTAATGTTTTCTGCAACACTTGTTTGGTGTGGTTCCATGCTGTATGGGCATGCTCGTTAAAGTTACAGACTCCAGCAGTGCAGTCTCCTAAGGCCAGCTTGCAGACCCAGGGAGAGGGGTGAGTGACCATGGCCTGATGTTATCACAGCTGTGGGATCTCAACCATTTGGCACCAGAGGGGAGCTCTAGACAGGCTCAGAGACCTTCACACCTACTACCCACCACCAACAAGTCTACTGTCCTCCATATCTCTAACGAAACAGTGTGGGGGTCTGTTTATGCTTTTAATCACACAGACAGTAGACCTTCAGAGCACGGGCAACACAGTTTGTCTGATAGGCTATCTAAAGAGGCGTTCTAGGATCCTCATCGTCATGTTTCAATTAAGTTTCAAGGCCATTGTACTCGCCTGGTAATCGACTGTTGTGATAATGCTCAGAGCCATGAATCACATTGATAGCTATCCGAATACTGTGTGCTATCTCACTATATTATATACCTTTAAAGAATATCAACATTAAGGAATGAAGGACCCTTAGAATTGGAACTGACTTGCTGCTTTTTAATCTACAGAGTGCACATCGGCGTTCCTCATGTAGGCCTATGTCACTTAATGCAAAGTTACGAATGCGTGGTGCATTTCGATGCAAGCCAAGCACGCGTCTCTCTCGTGACTGTACAGCCCTAAATCGCAGTATTATTCAGTTCCCTGTTGCTGTTATTTCTTAAAAACTAAATCAAAAATTAATAAACATGAAAAACTCACCATCGCTTTCACAGAAGTGTCTGGCTTTCAATTATTTATTTATTCCTGTAAAACAATTCAGCTAATATTACACAAGGCTCCAAACATGTTATTGTTAAATAAATAACACGTATATCTTTGACATTTAAATTGTTTACTAGTGTTACACAATTTTACTCAATTGCACTTACGTTTATATGCTGCACTCGGTGGACGTTAGAGTAAATCCACAATTGTTTTATCGTAGTTGATGATGTTCTTCTCTGACAACCCCCCTACAGTGGTTCATGTGCTGACTGCATGGAGGGTCTGAGTCTGACAGTGTTTTGTTGGTACTGGTCCTTCCCTTTTTGAGCCAGTTAGCGATCAGTGGAATCAACCAATAGCAAAGCGCCTGAAACAGAGTCGTCTTAAGTTCTGTGTACTGCATCTAAACATCAGAACCCCTCGCATCATCGTTTCTACTAGAAATTTAATTATTTACTTATTTCCACATTTTTCTGAAGTCTACTTGTTTGCTTAATTTTCCTGACATTTAAAAGTGAACACTGTTTAGTTAACATTAATGAAACATCTTATCTTGTCCATTAAGGATTACTTACAGTTTTTGTTGATGGGAGATGGGTAAATTAGGTGGTATGTTTAATTAACCAATAATTCTATAAATGTACTGTATTCAGCCTTGAGTTTATACAAAGCCTGAGTACTACAATTTGGCCAACACTTTATTGTGTAAGCTGCCACCTTGTGGATATCTTTGGATGGCAGTCATATTAGCAATCTTACAAGTTCACTTGAGCTATGCATAGCAAGTTAATGTGTCGTGATTTGCAATAGCATTTTTTGCTCACTGGAAGATTTTGGTAATACTGGTTGGCACCCTCTTGCATAAACTGTACTTGATTAGTTTCTATTCTCCAGAAAAGCATTGTTACATTTACATTTACATTTATTCATTTAGCAGACGCTTTTATCCAAAGCGACTTGAAATTGTTCTTTATTCCAGTTTGCAAGGTGCAATTATTTGTCTTTGCCATGTGTGAATAGCAGATGAATAAAACACTGTCCACTGTCCACTCGTCTATGTACAATAAATCCTTTTCCTGTTTTAACATTTGCAGACCCTTATGAAAAATGATATTACATGTGAAAGTAAAATATCAACAATATGACATGAAATCCGCAAAATGACCTTCCTAAAGACACTAAACTGAAGCCTTTGGAGATCAAGTTATTTATCTTTATTTACATTAAACAATTGTTTATGTAATGTGATATATACCAAAAGACTATCATGATTAATCACCTTGTACTTCTGTCTCATCTGTGTGGTCTATTTAACTCTTCATAGGTCATGTGAACAGAATTGGAGTAAAAATAGCCCTAATTCACACTATGGACAAAGCAAACTTTGAAATAACAGGTGTAAACAGATATCAAGGCACAAACATACTGTAAAATACTTGGAATAAAGCCAAAAGAGAAGAAATGTTAGGATCATACATATATTAAATATAATTAAAAAAATCTTTAAGATATTATGTTCAAAGTGATACAGTACATTTCTTGTTTTCTTCTCGTAAGACATTATTTAAGGAATGTTACTGTGATTGTGAGGAATACAGACCCACATGTATGGTAATGTCTGGACAGTCATGCAGAACAGATGCGGTATAGTACAGCTACGAATATCAGCTTTGTGTAAACATCATTAAAAATCCCCTCGAACCATTTTTTGTTCTCCATGCTTATTTGTTTGTATTTTCACTTAAAAAAAAAGCTTTATGCAATGAAATATTTCCTAAGATGCAACACTAATCTGTTAAAGTAGGTGAATGCATGAATAGAAAAGATGTTTATCTAACATTTGATAATACCTTGAAACAATAAAGGAAGAGGAAAAGAATGATCAGATTGATTTCAGAGTTGGGAGATCCATAGAAATGTTAGCCATAGCCAATTCAATATCTATAATACAAAAGAAGAAAATACACACAAAGATCAAATCAATCATGGGGGGACAGGACATAAGGGTTGGGATTCAGTGATGGGATTCAGTTTGGTTTCCCCCCCACATACACACTACCCCCCCCCCCCCCCCCCCCCCCCCACTCAGTCCATTCTTGAGATGTCCTTGATAGAAGCAGGACTCCAGTGCCAGTGCAGTCGGTCATGATGTGTCCTTGTTGTCCTCCGGCAGGCTCCAGAACTGCTTCCTGATCCTGGAGGGAGAGACACAAAGATCAGCCCGCTGACTCTGACAACAAACCCCAGACACCATTATATCATACAGGGCCAATAAGAAGTCTCCGTTTAGTTGAGCACCACTTCAGCATAAAGAGCTCAATAAAGCAAGCTCATTTCAGAGCTCAGTCCCATCTCAGTTAATTGCTGATTCACGACACTAATATTCCTGTTTAATGTCATGTTTAATGTCAGTCATATTTTACGTCTTCAAGATGAGAGCAATCTGATGCAAATGCGTATTTGCCTTGCATGCATACAGATTTAGATTTATTTAGGTGTTTTGGACTCTGTCGCCCTCTATCGTTTCTATTGGGAACTGCACGAGTGAGATCAACATGTATCCATCACATCTGTAGTCAGTCCCCATGACTCCAGAGACACCATATCACAAGGTGGGGTTCTCACCGGTTACGACTGACCAGGCTTCTAGAAGAGTCCGCAGTCCTTCAGGTTGTTCTTGATGATGACGTCGGTGACGGCGTCGAAGACGAACTGCACGTTCTTGGTGTCGGTGGCGCAGGTGAAGTGGGTGTAGATCTCCTTGGTGTCCTTCTTCTTGTTGAGGTCCTCGAACTTGGTCTGGATGTAGCTCGCCGCCTCGTCGTACTTGTCGGCTCCTGGGTGGCGAGAGATCCGAACGTTAGGATCGAATCATCCCAGTTGTCGTTTCACGACATAAGGGGGAATGCGAACGTGAGCGTTTGATCCCCCCCCCCCCTACTTTTGGCCCCTCTGTGAAGCGCATTGTGTTGCTTCCTGGTATGAAATGCGCTATGGCATAAAGAAAGTTTGATTGTGTGACTACCACTGACAATAGAGTGCTGGCTGTCCCGGTGTATTCAGGGCCTTGTGGAAGAAATTGGGATTTCCTGTGTGCTTACATTGTTCACTAATCAATAGAACTAGTCATTGGATACAAGTTAGTACGTTCTCATGTAAGCTTGCTATTAATAAGAGTATATTGTGTCTATGTGTCAGGGTTAATAGATGTTCGGGGTCAGGAGAAAGTACTGGCTAAACGTTCCTTGTCATGACTACAAGGAGACGTCCAACTATGAACTCTCTAGTCTGAGAGTTGTCATGTGTTGGGAGCAGTGAATCTCTTTCTCTGACACTGTTGAAACGTCATTCCTGCCTGACTGTCACAATCTATGTTTACATTCTTGTGCCCTATAAAAGATGGTCCTCCGGCTTTCAGAGCTGAGAGAGACATGATTGAGACCTAAGCCTGGTGTCGTGTTGTCATTTTATTGTCAGGGGTCTGGTTTTCTCTCCCAATCTGCAGATTGATAATACGTATTAAAATCCAGAACTCAACTGAACTTAGTCACTCCGTTTATGAAGAGACGGACAAAACACTTTCTTCATCAGCCTCCTGCGGGAGGGGATCAGCTAGGTGCCGAGGCTTAAGAGCTTGTGAATGAAGGTAGCATACCTGAGTACTCTGGGAAGCAGATGGACAGGGGGCTGTGGGTGATCTTCTCCTCAAACAGGTCCTTCTTGTTGAGGAAGAGGATGATGGAGGTCTCGGTGAACCACTTGTTGTTGCAGATGGAGTCAAACAGCTTCATGCTCTCGTGCATGCGGTTCTGACGGAGAGAGGGGCACCGAGTCACCGCCAAGGACCATTTCACTTGAGATGAGAATTACACATAACGACCACCAGGGGGCAATACGACTCAAAACTCCTAAAATGGGATCTGTGTGTAGCGTCGGGGAAAAGGCTTTCGGGGGAGAAGAAGCCATTCTCCATCATCTCGCTGCGGGAGCTGAGCCAAACGTGTAGCACGCGTACGCTGTGTGTGTGTGTGTGTCTACTTCGGTCGAGCTGTTCTTTGTCCTCACCATCTCCTCGTCCTCCGCCAGCACAAGGTCATAAGCACTCAGCGCCACGCAGAAGATGATGGCCGTGACTCCCTCGAAGCAGTGGATCCACTTCTTCCTCTCGGACCGCTGGCCGCCCACGTCGAACATCCTGCGGGGAGAAAGAAGGGGGGGGGAGGGAGAGGGGGGGGGGGAAGGCACGCAGAGAGCAAGGTTGAGCGGGAGAGGTCGGGGATAATCGATGTGGAGGAGATGGCGCGAGCGGGAGTAGAACGTGAGGGAGAACGTGAGGGTGACGTGGCCCTTTTGCATTAACATTTCATTAAGTTGCTGAGAGGACAATGGTGGGGGGGGGGGGGGGGGGGTGAGGGAAGGGGGGCTGCATTAGCGGTGCCGTGATGAAGATTCACTGGGCCTGTCGTGACGGGCCAGGCCTCGGCTGGAGGGAGCAGAGAGCAAAGGAAGCCGGGAACGCCACAGGGGCGGACGAAGGCTTTGTCCTTGTTCCCAGACAAAGGACAAAGGTCGGCCGTCCACACCAGGTGAGGCGCCCCTGCTCCCCACAGGGACAGAACCTGAACTCCCTACGACGCAAAGAGGGTCTCTTTCCCAGTCACTATCTCCCATGTACCCCGCCGAGCATTTTTTTGTTTTCCTTTCTAGCTGTGTCATAGTACGATAGTTGTTTCCATACTTACAGCAACAGGACAGACATACAATGGCCAGACTTTTTGTTATTTTTTTGTTCTCATCGATTGTCCCCATGTATTATTCATGGTGGATGTCGGTCGCCTGTGACGGAAGGTAAATGTCAGAGCAGGAATTGAGTTTATCTGGAGACTGGTCCCATATCTGCTTATCTCAGTAGAGGATCCTCGTTTTATGTGAGGCTGTTTACTCCCAGCAGACCAGACCCTGACTCTTGAGAAACACCCGAGGAGCTACGATCTACTGTACGTGCCTACAGCTCTTATCAGTCAAACCTTGCATCCATGTGTCCCGGAAACAAAACGGATAGTTTCATCCACTAATATAGCGTATACGTTTCTATCTATCTGTGTATTAGTCTGTCCTGATATCTGTATTTCCATCGACAGAGAGCACGAGGACCTTTACACCGGAACACGAACGATCGGATTGGAACCAAACCACGTTGACCCCGTTCAAATACGCTGCCTTCCAACCGCGCATTTACTGCGTGGATTATAGATGAGTTCGGAGTTCAAACCAACGGTCAACAGATCCATGGGGATTTTCAAAACAAATTTCAATGACAATGTGTTGCACTGCCCCCAGGGGGGCTGTCTCACAGCACAGAGCGCTGAGAGGCAGAGGGGACGAGCTGAGACACACTTCCTGCTCGGCCCGAGACCCTGCACACGTCTGACGCCGACACGAGTCGAGACGCAGAGGGACTAGGTGGGCTTCCGCCCGCCGTAAATTGGCTTTCACCAAAGTGGATTCGGGAAACGCATGGCGTGGAGCAGACGTGAGGACACGCCCCCTAAGCGAAGCGTGTCGGCGTTCGGATTGGATAAAATGCTGAGAGCCCTCACTTGAAGTGCAGGTCCTTAAAGGTGAAGTGGGTCTCCACGATGCCGGTGGTCTTGACTCGGGTGCGCAGCACGTCCTGCTGAGAGGGGATGTAGTCGGCTTTGGCTATCCTCTCCAGGTCGTTCAGGTAGCTGTGGAGGACAGGGACACACCGATGACACACACACACACACACACACACACAAGCACACACACAATCACACGCACACACACAATCACACGCACGCAAGCACGAATGCATACACGCACGCATTCGCACATTTGAGTGAGAGTCTCAGTACCCTGTGGGGAAGAATACAATCTTCCTGAATGCTTTTAGTGGGCTGGTGTCTGACAACAATGACAGCACGGCCCGGTCCAGGACAGCTGCTCTAAAAGCAGAGTGTTATAGTCGTGCCGCTCCATAAATAGCCCTGCTGGACTACCGAGGTGGTGAGCCTGGACCCGATTCTCTCCATGGGTGACTCTCAGAGGACACATCGCTATGGCAACGTGCCTCGGCTTCCCTCTTCCCGCTCCGCTCTAGCGGGTTTTACTTACGGTGTCTTCACATGGAGGACTCGCCTGAGCCTCCTGCTGTGATCCCCCGAGCAGTCACTGGGAGCCCACCCACCAATCAGGCCTTCACGGTGAGATTGATGACAGAACAAAGATGCAGACCGGGGCTATTGATCCACAAGGACCAAATGACCTGATCAGTCACCCCCCCCCCCCCTCCGAAGCAGTACTGATATGACAGTTGAGGATGAGGAAATGAACGTCAATGAGCAGTCATTAGGAGCCTGTTGGTCCTCGTCTCCCTGTCTCCCTCCCTGTCTCCCTGTCTCCCTCCCTGTCTCCCTCCCTGTCTCCCTCCCTCCCTCCCTGTCTCCCTCCCTGTCTCCCTCCCTCCCTCCCTGTCTCCCTCCCTCCCTGTCTCCCTCCCTCCGAGCAGGCAGTCAGCTGGATAGTCAGGGTTTCCTGCAGAAAATGTGTTAGTTAAGGTGGTAGGGTGGGGTTTGCCGTCAGACCGGCCGGGGGGGGGGGTTTAGTTTGTGCGATAGACTAATGCGTTCTGCAGAGAAGGGAGACTGGCGTTTTGGGATGGAAGGGAGAAAACAGGACAGAGTAACACGGCGGATATCGCTGTAAAAAAAAAAAACAACGTAGCTAAGGCGGCAGCCGTGCGTTGCTTAGGCGGCCGCCTTAACTGAAAAGTGCTGCGGGAAACCCTGATAGTCGTGGGGAGGCCATCTCTACCACGCACGCCCAGCCCCGCTCCACTTACATAAGCATGACGTCATCGGCGTTGGCCAGCTGGGAGCGTGTGGACGGCCCAGCCAAGCATCCATGGACGGAGACGGAGACAAGATGGCTGCACCACATCTCCTGTGCACTCATGCAGATGATCTCACTAGGGAGGACGCCTGACACTCTAGACATGGAACGAGAGCCAAGCACCGTCGCAGTCCAATACCCGTCAGTACCATCCCCTGAGGTCAGCTCTGCCACGTCGTACGTCACGAGACGCGACCCGTCGGATGTGAACCCAGGTGGCTGTCCATAGACGGACCGCAGAGATTCCATGCTAGCTAGATTAATAATCCCTTGGCCGTGTGCTGAGGCGCTTGTATAACACCGTACGTTCCTGCTTGGCTCCAGAAACTCATCAATGGTTTGTCTGCCTGTCTGCCTGCCTGCCTGCCTGCCTGCCTGCTTGCCTTGGCAAATGTTAAAGCAACTTGATAACAGCAGAATGGAGAAGGAGATGAGAGGAGAGGAGGGGGAAGGGAAGGGAGGGGAGGACAGAAGAGCAGAGGAGAGGAGTGGAGCAAAGAGGGCCGCCTAGCTTCAGGCTTCTCTATTTGATCAATAAAAAATTTTAAAAAAGGGAAATTGTGCAGCCATGGCAATTTGTGAACCTGTGTTCGAAAGATACTTGGCTCGTTCCCCGTCTTAAATGAAAAGGTAAAAATGGCTGATGAGAAAGAGAGGAGATTTAGCTGGAAGTTTTACCGTTAGTCCCCGGGCAACATTTACATTTATAGTGGTGAGTCGCCGAGCGAGGGGTGGGAAGGAGTACGCGGGAGGAGGGAAAGGAGGGAGAAGGATGTTATTGAGTCACCGAGCGTACTGCTTCCTTCAAAGAGGTTACATTGAAAGTCATGGCTGCCAGTCAGCCTATAACGGGGAGCATGTCTGAAAGTCAGGGCAACACGTCATTCGAAACCCTACAGCATACCAGTACCACCCTCAAACCACACCGAGGCCTCTGGGGGTTTGTGACCTACGGCAGCCGACACACGGTTAGGTGTTCTAATCCATGTGGGGAATCATGCATACAGCCGTCACAACATGCCGCGCCAGTGAACACACACACACACACTCACTATGCGGCCGAGTCGTTCAGCTGGTACTCGCGGGAGCGCGTGAAGCAGCCCTGCACCCCGCTGTCGGCCCACAGTCGCTGGATGACGTTGGACAGCTCCTCGGGCAGGATGCCCTGCTCCTCAGCAGCCGCGGACAGGGCGAACAGCTGGCGCGCGTCGTCCTGCAGGGGGCGGTGTGGCGGAACGGCGGCATTATGAGGAGAGACAATCCAAAACGTTAAGAGGTCATGCCCGATTCTCAGTTCACTGTTACAGGCACACACACCAATCTAAGCTTGCACTGAGAGTGTCAACGCCCCCTCCAGGTCTTGATTCAACTGTAAAAGACACAGCATGTATGTTAGAAGTGACGGATGTGGCTCTCCAGAGTGAATTTAGTGAAGGGCTCATGGTGAATCGTTGTCAAAACATGTTATCCCCATGGTCTAATAAGAAGAAGAAATCTCCACCGTTCAAACGGCTGGTGAGGCAAATATATGGTTGAAGTGGCTGGAAGCTTGGCTAACTCATAAATAATGTAGGCTGGTAATAAAGTCTGTCAGTGGTAGCAGGGAGAAGCCCCTTGGGAAATAGTCTCATTCTCCTCCATCCATCTGTACTGGAATTAGACGGGGAACAAACAGGATAATAGGGTGGGGGTCAGTCCTGTTACAGCCCGGTCACTGCTAGGATAATGAGCTGTGGTCACACATACACAGTTGTAAACACGGCACACATGACCACACACACACACCATTCCACGGAAACATTCATACCCAGAGAATGTAGAGCATTCTGTCTCCTATGTCAAAAAGCTAGACAAAATGAGAGTGATATAGAGTTTTGCAGGAATGTTTAATACGAAATGGAGAAGCCAGGGAAATGACACAGCATATGGAGATTCCATATTCTTGTTTTGTGCATCATCCCTGGGCATGGGATAATGATGACTCACTCAGCCCGTTCTGGGCACCAATATGTGTGTGGGTGTGTGTGTGTGTGTGTGTGCGTGTGTGTGTGTGTGTGTGTGTGTGTGTGTGTGTGTGTGTGTGTGTGTGTGAAGGAGTGGGGGTAGGGCTGTGTGTATATGTGTAGGTGTTTTTGTGGCAGTGGGGGGGGGGGGGGCTGTGTCTTTGTGTGTGAGTGTATATGTGTGAGAGAGGTTCTGTACGTGAAGGAAAGGCTGGATGTGTGTACAATCTCTGTGTATAGGAGCTGTGTGGTGTATATGGTTGGATTTCAGTAGCAGTGAGCTACTTCAGTGAGTTCAAGACTGAGTGTGTAGCATTATCTGCACTGACATGAGAGCAGTACCTATCCGTCTTCCGTTTATAACAGCCCAGCTAATAATGACATACACATCTTCTGCACACGCACCCTTGTGGTTGATGATACCCACAAATGGGTTCACACTCTCAGACCACAGACTGTGGCTGAGAAGAGTGCACAAACAACACTGCTGCCTCATTTAATGACGTGTGTGTGTTTATGTATGCCTGTGTATGTAGATTGTCTTTGTGCAGGCGCGTGTGTGCGTGTGTGTGTGTGTGTGTGGGCATATATAAATCTTCCTGCGTGGCAGTCTGGTGTTGACGCAACATGGAACGAGAGAGACATGAAGAAATCCAATTCCATCCTTAGCAGTCTGTGTCACATTTCCAGGTGCTCCCAGGACCTTGTCTGGGAGACGGGGAATTCATTTCGAGGTGTTGTCTACGCTGCAGAAAACTGCAAGAGGCAGAGGAGACGTTTCTTTGTGTCCTGCCAGCAGCTTTAAATAAACCAATTCCAATAAACAACCCGCAGCAGGTTGACACCATCCTGCACGACGCTCCTTAATCAGGGCCTCTTCCGCTCTCCTCCCTCTCTGTCTCTATCTACGGGAGGGATCTCGACACAGATGTTGTTCGTTTCATCATGGCACATTGTGTCACAGCACTCTGTGTAGCGGTGTGCCGCGGCGCTGTTGAGTCACGCAACCATCTTTTCGCTACTCCTGTCTGAATTGGAGAAATACAGTGTATCATCTGACACCCCTGGAGTGGAGTGAATGCACAGTGTGTTGCTAAGGGGATACGAGGGAGACTAGAAGCGTACAGCATAATATATATTTTTGAAATACTTTGTGTTTATATATTGTGCGCAGAACTAATGTTCGGCATGGTGTGCATGGTTTTCGTTGATTTGTTGCTCAACCTTATGTTCTTCAACAACACCCATTACAAGGAAACTGCCATAACGGTTCACTCTGAACTGGCTGAAGTTCACAGACAAGCCCCGTTTTGTCATAGCAGGCAAAGTAATACTGGGGTGATAATTGCTTCTATGGGGAAAGGAAGCCACAGGAGAAATTGGTGTTGTCGGGCTGGGTGGTGTCATAGGCGTGAACAGCAGCCTGTGGGGTTCTTAATAGGTGTGGTCCTAGGTCAGACACAGTATAGTTAACAAGAACCCCACCATGTTTCACGCTCTTATTTTCAGCACAATGATGAAGATACCAAATGACGTCAGTCAGCAGATTAGGGTCCTCAGGGGGGCAGGAAAATATGTCTGGATTTTTTATTTTTTTGGACTATAAACTTGTTTGTTTGGAATTGAGGTCTCGGATGACACCATTCTAAGCATGCTCTGGTTTTATGACAATGGCAAATGCCACAGAAAACTATCAGGTAAGGTTGTGGTACTATAACATGGGCCTGTAAAGTTTGTGAAATTAAGATGCCGATGTAGTTTTTATTTGATTTATTCTAGCCATCTTTGTTTTCCATGAGTTGGAAAGCCACTGACAAACTTATGGAGGACAATGATGAGCAACCAGCAATCAAGTCACTTCTGACTGAAAGGCATTTCTCATTAAGACCACATCATTAAGACCATCACTGGACCCTGTGGGAGAGATCATTTCCTGGGACCACTTTGCTTCTTTCAAGGTACAGTATAGGTTCAATTATTGGATGGTTATTTATCATTGCAGTACGTTGAGTTAAATAAGGTCAAGCAATCCATAGAGGAATGGGAAGAACCCTCTGCGAGGGTAGCAACTGAACTATGGGTGAAAGCACAGGTTTGTAAGGCTGTTTGTGCTAAATCGACTGCTTCTGTGTGTGGGTGTGTGTGTGTGTGTGTGCGAGTCTTACCGCCCGAGCAGGGTCGCTGTACTCGATCTTGAGGTTGGTCATGGCTTTGGCGATGGCCATGATGGACTGGATGGTGTTGCTGAAGACCACAGCTCTGTACTGCTTGCACTCGTCCTCTGAGTAGCCGTCCTCGTGGATGATCCTGAGTAGACACGCAGCACCACACGCTGAGCTCAGGTGGCTCAGTAGATCTCAGTTCTCACTTCAGTAGGCAGTAGATGCTAGGTATTCAACGGGGCAGGAGCGGCACACTCAAGTAACAAGCCACCTACACCACACAGTCGATCAACATAGACCCGAGGCGAATGCCTTTTAAAAAAGGGTCAAACCCGCTCGACGCTCAGCGTGGCTGTCTGAATGCCAGGCGGGTTCCCTTTCACCTTGGCAAGGACAGCTGCACGGAAATACCTAGGGAGGAAAGGAGAGGAGATGCAGAGATCCCCCCAGTGTTACTCACTTCATCTGCTTCACAATGGTGCTCTTCCCCGACTCTCCGGCCCCTGCGGGGGAGCAGAAAAAAAAAACACGCACACGGATCAGAGGTGCATCTACGTGTCGCACGCCACCGTCTCTCGGGGGGTTCGTGCGAGAGAGAGAGCGTACGTGCGTGTCTGCATGCGTGTGTACACAGTAACAGGGCTGAACTCGGGGGGGGGGGGGGGGGGCAGTGCTGTCATCGACCTCAGACGACCTCCCGGCCCGTGACCCGCTCTCTCTCTGGAGCGGGCCCACTTTGTTTATCGTCGATGTTTGTTTCCTGTTTATTGTTGTTTTTCCCGTGAGGAGGACATGTTGTGCAGTGTCATGGGAAGAACACCACGGCATTCCCCTCTTACACCCTGGCTTGGGGTGTCACTGGGAGAGAGAGGAGCAGTCTGCACATGGGGGCGTTCTCTCCCAAGGTCGGTCATCATCCACATCGATTCTCTCCTGAACGTAATGCATCTTGTAAACACTCCACTTAAAGCCCACTCGTCAGAGGAGTGGAGAGGAGGTCAAATGTACATCGGTTTGTTTGTTTTACCGCACAGGTCCACTGACACGCTCAGATGAACTACATACTGTTTCTCCACTATTTCTCCACGAGTGTCACTCGTTTTGTGAATTCCGGTATTTCGCTCATTCCTTGTCGGACCTTTCAGCGAGTGTGCTTCAGAGGACGGAACATGAGTCTCCCAGTATATCTGTGCCTGTCTGATCAGTGGCATGCCGGCCGGCCCTGGTCCACTGATCCGCCCTGCCCAGGCCTGTCAGCAGGCATCACAGCGTCACACAGACAGCACACAGCCTCACAGAGACAGGGGAGGGAGGGAGGGAGGGACAGATTGAAATGGCAGAACCACCTTATGACAATCTGGCATTTAAACTGCTCTTTAATGGTCCTTAACACTAATAATATTTACATTCACATAGCACCTAGCAACCTAGCCTGACTCAACTGGCTACCTATCATTCGGTTGCATCATTGCCCGTCCTCACAAGATCCAGGGGTAAATAACAGCATGACAGTGTAATAGGTCTTCCCTACACTTAAAACTGTCTGCCTCCACCCAGATAAACACATCGAGTAGACTGAGGCATAACATGGGGGATGGAAAGTGACCTGTAAACACTCTTCTCTATAGGGAGGGTTAGGGGAAGAATAGGAAGCTGTGCACACACATTCCATGAAGGTCACCTTCCTGACTAGAATCCATCCATGAATATTTCAAGGACAGGGACAGTGGGTGAAGCTTGTGAACCACAGGAACACATTCTCTTTCTGAGCTCGGGCTGGCGTCAGATAGTGTGACTCTGAGATCCAAACGGACAGTACTGAATGTGGACTAAAACTTCGATGCTTTAAAGGTCATTACAGAATCCTGTCTCTGTACATTTTGAAGCCAGAACCAATACTGACTTTTGAACTCAAATAAAAGGGTTTTGGAAACAGATGTGTGTTAGATAGTGAACATCATTAGGAAATGGAAAAGAAGAGAAGGGAGAGGTACAACGATCGCCGGCTCTGTGAGGAGCACCCCCCCTGACCAATCACAACAAGCACAGGCACACTGAGCCCACCCCCTGACCAATCACAACAAGCACAGGCACACTGAGCCCCACCCTCACAGGTGGCCTGGTCTAACCTGCTTCAGCCCCCTCCTGACGGCTCATCAGACCCTGTGCCAATTCTTCGGAGGACAACACAAAACACAAAAGCAGCCAAGTGCCCCATTATGTATTCAGGTGTGCAGTTTAGTCAGTTTACTACCCGGCTCAACAAAGCCTGACAGGAAAAGAGGAGGACGTCTGTCTGGTTTGGCTCCACACAAGATCCAATCTACTACAGCTGGCCGGGCTGTTATCACAGTTTTATGGGTGTCCTAAATACAGCCTCACAAAGACTGGAGGGCGGGACCTCTCGTTAAAGCCATTAGCACCCTGACAGAAGTGTTTGGACTTCTCAAAGGAGAACAACATCTCCACGAGGATGAGATGAATCTTTCATCCATCCAAGACAAGCAAAGTGTCTGCCTCCCGAAGCAGCAGTGGTACAGCAGCAAACACACCGAAAATGGGCGTCGGGATTCACAAAGCGAGTGAACCAAGGATGGATCGAGGCCTGCTTAACGGTTCATCTGGTCATTTGGTCACCTTCATTCACAGATACAGTCCTGGACAGATATAGAACAGGAAGATCAAACAGAGTAGCTCCAGTCTGTTTCCAACCATTCAGAGCAGCACCAAAAGGGATGAGCACAAACTGCCCTTGTCAAAGCACGTGCGGCCGTGTTTTTCTCCGTGCTTCATTCAACATACACAATCAGTTGTGTGTGTTTGCGATGTGTGCGTGGTGTGTGTGTGTGTGGTGTGTCTGTGTGGTGATTGGTTCTAACCGAGAGGGACGGGACAGCGGTGAGTGCTGATCAAGAGCATCACAAAGGCCCCTGTTGTGTGCTGCCCTGGTCACAGGGACAAGCTTGTTCTGTTCAGTGTCATTAAGGCCATTTAGGACAGTATCAGACCTGAGAGTGAATTTCGGGCAATTAGCAAAGAGAGAAAGAAGGGGGGGAGGGGAGAGAAGGGGAGAGGAGGGGGGGATGAGGGACAGAGAGAAGGCGAGGGGTAAAGGAAGAGAGAGGGACAGAAAGAGAGCTAGAAAGGGAAGAGAGAGAGAGAGAGAGAGAGAGAGAGAGAGAGAGAGAGAGAGAGAGAGAGGAAGAGAGAGGAGGGGGGGGGCAAATGGAAAATAGAAGGAGAGAAAGAGGAGAGTGTTCTGCTGATGATCGCTCCTCCTCCTCCTCATCATTCAGATCACGTCCACACCCCAACACCAGCGTGGCTGGGATCGCTCCCCCGTGGCTGGACAACCCCCCCCCCCCCCACCCCCCCATGTCTAGGCTAACTCAACAGGCCTTCCTCCCCCGCTGAGCCCACAAAGCCCTCTTGTATCTCTGATGAGATAGCCCTTTGAACTGTCCTTCCTCTACCCCCCCCCCCTCCCTCCCTCCGCACACACAGACACACGTGACGTGGCCAGAGTTACAACAGGTCCCCACAAGGCTCTCTCATGTCTTATTCCTCGGGAATAACCGCCAACGGTAGCATACTCTATCACACGAGACACCGTGGCCCTGTGACAGTGGAACGCTGAACGGCGAACCATGCATCTTGTGTGTGTGGCAGCAAGCTGTGATAGACTACCGTGTCTGTAATGGAGATGGATGGAGGGGCTCTCAGTCTTATTCTTTCCCTGTAAGTGACACTGTCCCTGGGCTGGGCCGGATCGGCACAGCTATAATTACAGTAGAGCTGCAGTGTCAGGATCGGTCGGATTCCCGGGACGCAGATACACTTTGAAGTGCAAAAACCTGTCCGACTCCAGGGGCTAGATGGAGCCCGGAGAACCGAGAACTTCCGAGAGGAACAGAGATGGGCGGAGAAGAGGCAGAAGGGGAGAGAGCTGGTTAATGACATGGGGAGAGAGGATGGACACCGGGGTGAAGGGGTTCAAAGCAATTGAGGGCGGTGGAGTGGGATGGAATTGGAGGAATGCTAAGACACATGAAAAGAGATGAGATTACATTTCACACGTTCAAATGGAATCAGTCCGCCGACTCTTTGATCCAAAGCGACTCCCGCGTGACCCATTCAGAGTGTAGAGGATCACGAATCAGAAGTGATTCGTCATCGAATTCACAAAGTGATTCACCAGTCATGTTGCAAAGGTACCGCAGCTCAGCTAATACCTGCGGCGAACAAACCCCCCCCCCCAAATACTGACAGGAGACGAGGAGAGAGAAGACAAGGGACCCAACTTTGGCGTCGGAGCCGTCCCTACTAAACGCATCGCACGGGCGACGAGCTTGTTGTCACCGTCCTCCCTCCCTGCTCTCACCCTTCGGCTCCGTCTGCAGCTGGAAGCTGTGACACGCTGGGCTACATCCCACCGCACTGCGGGAAAGAACCAACTCTTGTTAGAGAGGGTCTCCAGGGTCTCCCCCTCTCCCTCCCTCCACTTTATCTCTGGATATCTCTCTGTCTCTTTCCCTGAGAGAGGCCTGTTCCACCACGTGGAGCACCTTTTTCACCCGATGCCCCACTAAGTGAACCCGTTAATGTCATTAGCACACAAGTGCTCCTGTAATTACAGCACTGGGGAATGGGAGGGAGGTTTATTTCTACGGCTTCATTCGTGTGTGTGGGTGTGTGCATGTGCGCAGGATAGTTGAACAGAGGGAGGGGGAGAGATGGACTCCTGAAGTCCTGTGCTGACTCTTTAAAACCAATGTTCAAAGAGGAAGCAACAGACGCAAGTCAAGTTTGCTGAGGCAGGCATGTTCGACTTCCAGTCATGTCGGATGAAAGTGGAGACAGAGAGAGAGAGAGAGAGAGAGAGAGAGAGAGAGAGAGAGAGAGAGAGAGAGAGAGAGAGAGAGAGAGAGAGAGAGAGAGAGAGAGAGAGAGAGAGAGAGAGAGAGAGAGTGTGAGCTAGAGCTAGGCAGCCAGACAGTGCAGGTGTGTTTGATCCATCCCCTGCACCGGCCTGTTGAGTGGTCATTAACCTCGCTGAAAGGAAGAAGCCCTGCAGGACCTCAACTGCCATTGGTAAGTGACTAACTGAGGCAGACCTATCTGTAATGAGATCCAGAGTTTCATGTGCCAGTCTCACTGAATCTCCCTTTCCTCGTTTCACAGCTAATGGTTAATAGCTAATCGCTAAGGACAGGCTGTTCCACAGCCAATGGGCTGAGAAGCTAAGTGTGGCATCGTAATTGCACACAGACACACGGCAGACAGTAGAACAGCCCCAGATGCCTGGTAAAGGAATGAGAAAGGAAAGTCAACAGAATAATAATAATCATCATCATCATTCATAGTCTTGTGATTGAGGTGTCTTGCCAGCGCTATTTGTTTATTCGTCCTCTGTTCAGTCAGAGAGCGTGGTGGCACTGCTATCCTCTCTCCTCTAGTTTCTGCCAGCCTTAAATAACAGCGGAGGAAACACAAGCAGGCTCACTCACGGAGCAACAGGGCTTCACGCTGAAAACAAAAGCTCCGGGTCATCTTAAGGTGACGCTAAACACTGGTATTTTTCCATTCTGGGTAAGCACTGCCTCATTCTACAAACAGCAATCTCCCTTTAGCCCATCCCAAGGTGTTAGTCTTTGTCCTGACCAAAGTGTTGTGTTCTCCTAGCAGGCCGAGAAGGCCCAGGTGTCAGTCGGTGGTGAACTGGAGGCGGTGGAGCCTCGGGTTCCCTGGCCTCGTGCGGAGCCCCGGCTTCCACAGCCAAGATGAAGCTCTCCACTCCCACTGCATTCGCGAGTCCTCAGGGAGTTGTCGGCCCGCATGCGCTCTCCAATGCTCGGATAAGAACAAAGTGCCCGTCTCTCGATTGTCTCTATTGGGCGAGTTAGGGAGCGAGTTTGTTTCGCTGCAAGCCTACCTGTCTGTGGAGCTGTGATCTGGTTATAGTGGACAGACCAAATGTCAAAGGGTTGTGTAACCGTGGCTTCCTCTGCTGGGGGTGGGGCAACACAACTGGAGGAGAAGGTCCTAGGAAACACACCTTATGCTGTTCTATCTATTAGTTGTGTAGACAACGGTATGTGAAATACAAGGTGAAATGCTCAAAATGTCTCTGTGTCTCCCAGGCACACATTTCCTCTCCATTGAAAATTCACACCCCTCTGCCTCTTCACTTGAGGTGTCTCACCCCTACAGAGCAGACAGGCAAATCAATCCCATCACTCACCTCTATCAAACACACACACACACACACACACACACACACTCTGCTTTCCAGAGTTCAGTTTGGAACACTCAAGCATTTCTAAAAGCCCCCCAAATCATCTGCATGGCACCCTCCAATTCCAATCGCCGTGACACCAAACCCACCCACAGTTTCATGCTGCGACACATCTCAGCATTTGCCAGCCTCCCCAGCGGTCTATTGTCTGACACACTGCCCCGAGTGGCTCATCGAGCTGGCTGTGACACGATCTAGCCTTCCACCCCCCCCCCCCCCCCCCCCACGCACGCACACACCCACACCCCCACCAAACCCGTCACGACTGCACATCCGACTAGCTATTACGGCTAATAAAGGCTAACCCCCTCTAGGGCTTCGTGACACTGAACAAGACATACAACAATGACAGTGAAACTAGCTGCAGCTCCGGGGGCGTAGACACAAGGAGAGGTTAACACAAGCAGGCATGACTATTTTCGAAGCAGGTATAGCTGTAGATGGAGTCGCACCCCCCAACTCCGCTGACCTATACTCAGGTGGATATAATTGTATCTGACAAGATAGGAAATCCGTGTATAGCTGGGACCCAAAAATAAAAAAAGGTTTTCACACCGAAATGTCAGGAAATGTTGTCTTCCTTTTCAGTGACAGAATGAAGAAACAGAGCAACACACAGTAGAGAGGTGCTTGGTTGTTACAGAAAATGACGCGATGTCAAACAAAACTATCTTGTAAACATATCTCCAGTGAGTTGAGCCTCTTGAAAGGTCTCGAAGACTTTGCTGTGTAACATACTGTTCATTGTCAGAGAAGCAAAATGAGAGCTAAACTTTCTCAAATGAATGCAGGGAGCCTAGGTCACAAACTCCACACTCCACAACTGGGACACCCTTCACAAGTCACCAAACAGTCATCCAACTGTCAGACTGGCCCGACAAGAACTCAGGCTCCCATGGCTGGAGGCATGCTCTCAGCTGGAAACTGAAGCCTTCCAACTCTTCTTTTATTTTATAAAAATCCACTCCCCCTCTAATATTTTCTGTCTCATCTTCCTCTACACAGTGTAAGTGTAGCCCCGTGGGCCCCTGGTGTGCTCGGTCCGGTCTAGTGTGCTCTGAGTCAGTCCCAAGCCCCGCCTCCCTCTCTCTTCCCCAGAATGCTGTCTGCATTCAGACAGTTCTGTTACCTCGGCTGCTCAGGAGCTGGAGGGTTCGGATTAGCCCACTTTCATCAGCAACCGGGACTTGTTCTTATTTGGCAGTTGCAATGCCAGTCCTTCCTAGCAGAAACACAGCTGCCTGTCCGTCCGTCCATCTATATATCCAATTGTCTGCCTGTCTGTCTGCCTGTCTGTCTGTCTGTCTGTCGGCATGCCGCGCTGCTCTGTGGGAGCTCCGATGAGAATGTCAGGAATTAGGCAGGCTGGTTCACGGCTGGATGTGGCGCATTATGATCCTGGAGTGGAACGAATGTGTTGAAAGTAGGTCATCAGCCTCCCGGATCCCTCCATGCTCTGCGCAGGCCTGAGCTCGCACCCTCACCTACCCACTCCACCCTCCCCGACGACAACCGACGGACATCCACCTGACGGCTCAGAGGCAAGGCTGGCGTTCACAGGTAAAGTGTACACAATGGTATTTCACAGCTTATTAAGCACGTTAAGTCATACAGTACGTGTTCTTCAGTGTTCTGTATCCGGGCAGGCGGATGCAGCTGTGGAATGGACTGATCCAGATATAGAAGCACAGGATAATGACAGAGCAGCAGTGGTCTGTTTCACCAGGGGCCCGACATCAGCCCTCTGGTTAACATGTCTGTCCCCCTACACAGGGTTTCAAAACATGGGGAAATACATTTTGGGCAGATATCTACAGTTTCCAATAGATCTATGAGGTCATATTTGCTTTGGAATAGTTTGAGGGAAATTGTGTCACAAAAGACATTTGCTTTTCAAACGGTTGCCCTTTTATCCAATTCCGCAATGAGCAAACATTTCACAAAAGCATGTGAATGGCATTGCAACATTTTACTGAGGAATTGTGCCTGCCAAACCCTCCAACATGTCCGCCGTCTACGGTTCTGGACCGACACAGACATCCTTGAGGTTCTGAGGAGCGGAGCGACAGATGTCCCTCAATGACAGTGGAGGGTCACAGTGTGAGCCAAGCAAAGAAAAAAAAGAAAAGAAAGCATGTCCGGACATGTCCTTTAAATGCGGCGAATTCAGCCCTGTTTGTTGGAGCGTGATGATACAGACACGGATCTAAACTAAGCAGCGATTCGGCAGCTCAGAAACCATGGTCGAGTATCAGACTGTGTAGCTGAGAGTTTTACCTCTCATAACAGCCGGGAAGGTTTCTTTCTTAAATACACGGTTATAAACAAATATAAACAGAATACCATTGCCCCAAATGAGCGGTTTGTATGTATGTATGTCAGCGAGCTTGCAAGCGTTACATAATGAATTCACGTCGCCCCAGGAAAAAGCCATCTGTTTAATAATTACCCCAAAAGGCTTTAGAGATGGAAGATCTGGGCAAATATTTCATTGGATTCACTGCTTATCTCTCTCCCCCCACCCCCCACCCCCGTCTGATCCGCCTCGTATGGCTCCCAGATGGGTCTGCAGCGAGCGCATGGCTGTAGCCCACATCCTCCTTCGCAGCTACCTGCCTCGCTCTGCCACAGTCTCTCTGGGGGACGTCTCGCTGGTCCGTACTAGGAAACGAGACATAACGAAGGGAAGTGAAACATGAAACGGTGAGCGGTCTGCACCGACTGGGACTCCAGGAGAAGACCAGGGGGCGCAGAGGAGGCCCGGTGTCACCGAGCTCCTGTACATGCCAGCGTGAGACACGGCGTAGTTGTCAAGTCACATGTCTGCCGATCCCTTCCTCCACGGCCGTGAGAGCAGGCCCGGCGCCGTCACTTCCACCAGACCACTGTCACCAGACTCGGTGACAGTGGCAGCGTTGGGAAAGGCCTCTCGGAAATACCAGCGACAACACTGTCTCTCTCGCTCTCTCTCTCTCTCTCTCTCTCTCTCTCTCTCTCTCTCGCTCTATCTCTCTCTCTCTCTCTCTATCTCCCCTACTGATGACTTCTCTCTCTCTCTCTCTCTCTATCTCCCCTACTGATTACTTCTCTCTCTCTCTCTCTCTCTCTCTCTCTCTCTCTCTCTCTCTCTCTCTCTCTCTCTCTCTCTCTCTCTCTCTCTCTCTCTCTCTCTCTCTCTCTCTCCCCTACTGATTACTCTCTCTCTCTCTCTATCTCTCTCTCTCTCTCTCTCTCTGTCTCTCTCTCTCTCTCTATCTCCCCTACTGATTACTCTCTCTCTCTCTGCTGATGGTGCAACAGGAGCCATTATGACAGTGGCTGAGCGATGCGTCTCTGTGTCTGATCGGCGGGGGAGGGTGTGGCTGGAAAACGCCCCGGGGGGGGGGGGGGGATCATCCGAAACTGAAATACCACCACCACCTGCATCCAGGGCTCACAGCCACCTGGAGAGCTGACGGGAGGAGCTCTGCCGAAGACTCACACAGACCACCACAAACTCATAGAGAGACGCGCGCGTGCTTACTCGCACGCAGGACTGAAAGGCTGCTTCGTAATCAGTTGAGATGGCAAGTATTTTTACATTTCGAGATTTGGGAGGGCATGACTGTCTATTGGTTGATTTGGACATCCATCCGTCGATACAGGCGCGAGTGGGAAACACAGTCCCGGTCCTCTGTGGTGGATTCAGCTAACAAGCTGTGTGTTGTTGACGGGGGATCTCTCTGAAGTGACCATCTATGAGACGAGGACTTCACCTTTTGCAGCCGTCACACAGTGTTGTTTGGGGGGTGGGAGACAGAGATTGATAGAGGGGGGAGAGAGAGAGGGATGGGGAGGGGAGAGGGAGGGTGGGTGGGAGAGACCTCCTCCATCTCTTCATAATTTCACATTCAATCTGAAGTGATTCGTCATGGAGGTGACCTTGACAGAAACACCCTATTTATTTCTGCGTGCCCTCCTCCTCCTCTTATCCTCTTGGCATGTGGTGCACAGCTGCCTGCCAGGCAGCGCTGGGGAGGGCAGGACAAGGGAGGGGAAGCAGTTCCCCCACCGCCGAGATCTGCTCCTACTGAAAACCTGGCATACCAAACCTGGCAACCAAGGGTATGCAATTGGATGTCCTCATATCAAAGTTGGATAGAGAAGCTCACAAGAGCTAGAGAGTGGATTGGGAGGGAAAGTGGCGCAGAAAAAGATCTGCGACTGATCTGCGACTGGCTCATTGGAGAGTGAAGAGGATCAGGGCAGGACTCTCTCTCTCTCTCTTCCACCCTCAACTCTCCACCCCTGTTTGCCTTAGGAAAGTGATTTACACACACATCCCTAGGCTGCCTTCATCCCTGCCTCCCTGGCCGTCTGGCCAACAGCACAACTATTCCAGGCAGCTGCCTGTCTACCCCCAGACCTACACTTACAGCACAACCACTCACAAACAAACACGCACACACACACACACATACAGGTCCAGAGATCTACAGCTGTTGACATGACAAATCGTTTCAAAACATTTGAAAAGACCGAAGGAGCTGAGAGGTGCTAGGATAGTTGAGTATGTTAGATACTATAGTGCCTGGTTAGAGAGTGGGTTTTTATTTAAGGTTATTTAAGGGTTGTTTGGGAAAATGCGACGGACGAGAGGGAGAGCCAGGCTTTACATGACCCTTTCATTCATCTGCTGTTCAAGAAGCCGAACCCAGCAATTATGAAACAAATACATGAATTGACTCTTCAGAACGTCCAACATAGACAGGGCGGGAGTACAGAAATCCTTTACCATTACAGCTAATGGATTGCTGTTAAACACACTACAGAGTAATTACATGGTGGAGCTGATTGTAAAGTGCATCCCACTTAAAGGTAGGCACTGTTTTTGAAAGGCCAAATGCCTGAAATAGCAGCTTGGTTCCTCTGTGCAGTGAGAGAGCATTATTCAGTGTGTATCTGTGACAACCAGCCCAGGATATGCTGAATGTTCGAGTGTGAAAGAGCTTGATAGCGTGAGCCTGTGATGTTCACCACAGTCATTACACTTTACTACATACTGCTAGACCAGAGCTATTCTTGATAGCGGAATCATTTCACTGGAGGTTCGAATTGTGGAACAGACATCTGCAGATGCAAGACAGAGCATAAGACGAGCGTCTTATAGGAAGTGATGTCATTCAAGAGGCACAGGTCCCTTGGTTCTTGTGGTCGGTGATTACACGCGAGTAAGTGTAGTGCGTCGGCACTGTGCTGATGATGCATATATGTTGAGGCGGGGTGTGCGTTTGTGTATGAGATTGTGTGTGTGTGTGAGGGCGTTCTGCTGAGGGTGTATTATTAGACAGCGAGGAGTTTTTTTGAACAGCCATCAGGGTGGGGAGTGCGGACGACGGAACAACAAGAGGCTCCGGGGTCCTGCAGCGAGTTTCTGTTGGAAGCAAACAGGTCAGCAACAGCAGGGGCTCACGTTGGCATCTTTGAATCCTTTGACCACATCCGACTCTCCTGGAACTGGAGCACCCTGGCCACCATCACCAAGCCTTCCGAGGAACACCGAGACAGGAGCCAGTATCCCATGGTGTAACCTGACTGGCTGACTCTGGCTGCATGGCGCACTCAGGCGAGTGGTGGCGTGTGTGATCTGGTGGAGACGGGAGGAGGGTGGAGGGGTGGGGGGCAGGGTGTGTGCGTGTGTGAGGGAAGAGGCAGTGGGGGGGGGGGGGTTCAGTGTGCTTATCCTGAACATCCTCCCAGTCACACACAGCAGCAGCATGCACCACGCCGGCCTAGAAACACCACACACTCCGGCTGGTATCCATGGCTACCACACCCCCACGATGCTCTCTACTTATACAAAGGGAAGGACGTGGACACACACTCACGTACGCGCACCCATACCCATCCACACCCCCACCGATAGACAAATACACACACACACACACAATCATACAAAAGGCCTGGAGAGTAATAGCCTTTCCAATCCCACTAGATAAAGATGCAACAACAGGTCCCTAGAGACAAACAGTGATGAAACAGTGATGAAACACTGTGTGCCTGGAAGGTCACTGTGCTTTCTGGGAACAGGGGGCCTCTGTCTGCACCACCAGCAGCATAAATCTGTGTAAACACACCATTCCTCCTGTTTTTTTATTCTCTCTACTGATCTATTAGGCATGGCCTCTCTGTCACTGTGGGGAGCTGTGTTTGTGTGTCTGCTACTCAGAACCCTGCCCCCCAGAGGGAAGCTTCTTGAAAGGAAGACTGATAAGAACAACAGGCTCGGCACATCAATGACTTGTCTTCCCGCAGTCTCCCTCCTCGGGGACTGGGTCTGACAAGGCCACAGCCCCGGCATCAGTGGAAGCGACTGTAACAGCGGACGGAACGTTCCGGAACTCCTGATGTGGTGGCAGCAACACCACTAGAGGCAGAGCAGACGTCTGATCATTAGGCTGGGCCTTCCAGGTAGTGTGAAGTATGTGCTGGTAATGAAAGGTCAATAAACTATCACTTACGAACGATCGATATGAGGTTTGATAGACCTCGGAACAGATGAGATACCTTCATGTCTCGGCCCGTCTCGATCCCCCTCTCTCCAGACACACACGGGTGGAGCGAGCCAACCACCTCCAACACACGCCCATGTAAAGTTCTACACTACGACACTGGCGACTGGTGCTACACATCATTTACAACCACTAAATTCAGTCCTGTGCGATAATCTGCATGAGCATGACCGCCATAACTTACTTATGTCCTCAATCGACAACTCATGCCGACACCATGATCTACAGTGGGTGTTTGCACTGTGTCAAACGGTGGCAGTTAACATGATCTGTGAAGGCTCCATGATCAGACTTCTCACGGACTACAACGGCCGCGACCGAAGAATCTTAGGCTTTGGGAGGACCGAGTTATAAAACGAGGGAACGTATTCCATCTGTCGATTTCAGAATGGAGAACTGAAGCGGCTGCTATGAAAAGCAGGGCAGCGCTGATCGCTGCAGTAGTGAAATCTCTCCAGTGGCAGATTTTCACTTTGAGGCAGAGCCACACAGGAGAACCAGATTGCTGTAAGAGAAAAACGGGGATTACAGTAGGTGGGAGTGCTGTTATGAGACAAACACCAGAGGTAACTAGTCTTAGCATGTACTGTTAGCTTCATCAAGACCTGAGAACTGTAGCACAACCTTCATGGTTCTATATAAAGACACCCTCTGGGAGGGGGCAAACTGGACGGTTTTGCCCCTTCATTTTAGGGTATGTGAGGTGAGATGATTTGGTGCCAAACTAAAAACAGTGTGTATCCTAGTTCCTAGACACATACAGTAGAGCACCCTGCACTGGAGAAGAACTGGAAACATCAGAGTCCTTCAGTAGCTTATCACACATTTGAGACGGCTGGATTCCTCTTAATTAATCATTAATAAGATCTCAGGGCCTTTACAGTATATAACTGTGGAGCTGCTACAAACAACGTCCAAAGAGAGACTCTACAGTCCGACCACGTTATTCTCCGGCTTTCACAGTCTAAATGTGATATCTCAATCCATCTGGAAATAAGACAATTATCTCGAGGTGAAGCCTAGTTAATGGGATTCTGGTCTCTCCTTCAATCCGTCTCAATCGTTAAATTAATAAAATATTCTTTCTGATTTGGAGCAAGCAGATTACTACTGTGTTTGGGAGATGGACGAGGACTGTTGACGTCAGAGCAGGGTGACTACAATGATCCAATCACGGAGGGATTGCATTGTCATTGTTCTGCTGTCACTGAACAGATCCAATCACACATTGGAGACCTTGACTTCAGATGTGATTATGTGACATCGGTTGGATTTCATGGTGCGAGAGAGGGAGAGGTGGAGACGAGAAAAGAGAGGGGAGGGGGTGACCAGATGCCGGTTTCTCCAGCTGAGTTGGAACCGCACAGGGAGCTAGGATGGTGAGGTACCTGGTGCTCACCACCACCTGACTCAGTCTGGATGACATCATGATCGTCTAGCCGAGATGAGTCCTGCAAACGCATCCCACACAGAAACAAACTTGTGTCTCTCCGTCGGCACAGGCAGGGCCGAGGTCCAGTAGATAGCAGCTGTGGCTGGCACGGCCGCTGCTGCTGCGGTAATGAACAATCATAGAGCAAGGGGTTTGTGACCCGAGACCTCCCTATAGCTGTAGTAATCGGCTTGGCTGGAAATTCATTTTCGGGCACTTCAAAAGACAGCCAGGCTTCGTTTATAAGGTCTTAACAGGGTGGCCTTAACTTGCACTGCAGGGGTTGGCCGGATTGTTAATGGTCCGGAGAGAGTAGAAGCGGCTCCTTAACAGCCCTGGAACTCTGTCACCATGAATCATGGCTGGAAGAAATGCCCCCAGTCCAGCCCCTCCTCCACACACATGTGCACAGAGTCCCATTCACATGCAGCCAGCTCTTCAGCCTCACAAACGCCTCCGGATCTGTGCCGAGGCTGGGCTGGGTTGATGCTTGCTTCTCTCTTCATTTTGCAGCCTTCAAATCAGATCAGTCTCTCCGCAGCCAGTTTTAATATCTTCTAACTAACGCCTGAAGTCCCCGCAAAATTCGCTATACTCTTGACTCATAAAAAATGGAGGAGAGAGAGAAACTTCCTAAATAATGAACTCCTCTCTGCCCAGACCTTTATCCTGGGCAGTGCCTCAGACATATATGAATGAAGGCTGAATACATCAAACTGCTCAAATGAGACTTGTGTTTTAAAGTCACTGTGTTCTCTGGTTGTCTCTCCACATCTAAATGATGTTCTATGCAGGACTTCCGCGTGGCCCCTGCTACCTGACTGTGGTCCCTGGGGGTCCTCTCCCTGTCTAGCTCTGCTGACGATGCAGATACAAGGCTGCTTACACAGTCTGGAGATACTGCTGTGCACAACCAAACGATAGTCTCCACACAAAGGCTTCCAGAAAAGACTTCCAGTCAGCATTAGGTGGCTTCCTCTCTGGAACGGAAGGCACACAGTCAAGGCTCGGGGTAAGGTCCTCAGTGCCGTGTCGAAATGTGTTGTTTGACCTAACCAGAGCCGACTGTCATCTCCAGCTCAACCTACACAGGTCCCCTGCATTGAGACGAAAATTGACCCGTTTTTACTTGGCCAGACCCATGCAAACAAGCACCGTGAGAGACTACAACAACTGCAGCTTCCAAACTACCAATCAGTGTTGCTCTGACATCCATCCATGTGACTGAGGTCACAGCTGTGCTCTGTCGCCACACTAGACGATGAAGCAGTCTGAAGCAGAGCCGATGTCTGGAGCTCTGATCCCCGTCTCCCCACTGCAAACGGAGCTTCCACCAGGCCTGGAGGCCCAGAGCATGGATGAGAGGAGATCGCCTTGGGGGAAAACATGGTCGCACATGACTTCGCATGACTCATGGTATCCTGCAACCACGTACTCGCACACACTGACACACACCCCAAATACATACACACACACCAAATACACACACACACAGTAAAACACCCACGTTCGAGGAAGCTATAAAAGATGTGGCAGCAGATGGCCCACAAACTTTCCGGACTGGAGTCTGCTCAGGACTCAAGTACGATGATCACTTATTAGAGCATGTTCGTCAGCTGACAAGTAGGTCCACCACCTAGCCATCCTACTGTAGTAGAGACAGACTGGGTTCTGCTGTACATGTGTGATGGAGACGAGGGCAGCGCAGCTGTCTGCAGGCCTGGGGTGGGTAATCGGGAGAATCGGGAGAGTTCCCGGTGGGCCGCTTCACTTTTGGGCTGGTGGGCCGCTTCACTTTTGGTCCGGTCGAGGATTTTTTTGTTGTTGACATTTGTCACGTTAGTCTATCTTCTCTTAAAGTAGGCTAAACACGTTCCGCATTCTGACACCGCAGCCTCTGCATGGGTTGTACCATGTGAGGGAGTTCTCCCCTCCCAAATAGAGTTGGTTGGGTCCGTAGCCCGTTACCGATAGCTGGGCCGGGCGGCCCTACCTTAACGATACGCGTCAGGGAGGATGGATGGGAGCAGGGCCGGAGTGATGGCATCATTAGACAAGGTTTTACCAATTGAAAAATGTCTATGTTTATTTTACATAAAGCTCAAAAAACTATTTTGCGCTCAAATAATGGCCAGCATTTTTTGCTTGCGCGCTATGCGCGCTCGCATTAACTGTGGAAGTCCCTATCTTCCACAGTTAGGGACTGTATGCAGGGCTGGATGCAGCCAAAGCAGGCTGCATCCGGCCCTGTTTGGTATACAAAGAAAAGTGGTCCGGTCTTGGGCCTGAAACTCCCGGGCTGAAAAGTGGCCCCACTCCGGCCCTGGGATGTCACGCATTCATTTAGCAGGTGCTTTCTTCCAAAGCAACCTCCACTACAAGGATTTGAACCTGTAACTGCTTGATCTGCAGTCTGTACACTATCCATGTTGAAAAAAAGAGTGACCTGGATTGACTCTCCAAAAAAACGATCCCTCACCAGCTGTCTCATTACATAAAGGTCCCAGACACACTTCCTTCAGTATAATAAAGAAGCCTATTCTCAAAATAGCCTCTAAATGTGTGGTTGGTTAGTTGTTTAGAAGGAGCAGAGAGAAGAGATGAGACTAACATGACATCAACGGCTGTTGCATCGATGTCACTGCACAGCTAGGGCCTACTCCAATGTGGTGCTGCAGACACAATGTCCCAGAGGTAATGGCGTGTGTGTCTTTGTGTGGGTGTGCGTGTGTGTTAAAGTGTGTATATCTTGATATTGAGGAAGTGTGTTCTTAACATCACAACTATTTCCAACCTCCAGCTCTCAGACGTGTCATTCTGAAGTCAGCAGAAGTGGGCCAGCCAGGGCTGACCTTTGGTGGCACCGCTACCGATTTCTGAAGAATCTAAATGTTCTCCCCCAAACACAAACATAGTACTGTACATTAGGGCTGGGCGATATATCGAATATTTGCGATAATATTGCAATAATTTTGACAAAGATGTCAAATGTGAAAATATTGTGAATATCGAATATATATATATTTTTTATGCTGGTCCTTGTGTTGCTTGTGTTTTAAGATCACCATCTGGCTGCTCACACACACACACAGACACACACAAACACACACAGACACTGTCTGTGCACATGCACAAACTGATAACTGCACACGCAAAGGCACTCTCTTTTGCTCTCTTTTTGTCCTGTCACATAGGGACCTCTGCGTGAATTGTTCCATGTAAGGTCCATTTTGTTAAGTTGCAAGTAACATGTTATGGCAACTGCTTAAATTTGCACATTTTGTACTTTGTAACAATAGCTGTTCTATCTACATTTACATTTAGTTATTTAGCAGACGCTCTTATCCAGAGCGACTTAAAGTAAGTACAGGGACATTCCCCCCGAGGAAAGTAGGGTGAAGTGCCTTGCCCAAGGACACAACACCATTTGTCACCGCCGTTAATCGAACTGGCAACCTTCTGATTACTAGCCCGACTCCCTCACCACTCAGCCACCTGAATCCCATCTAAATGGTTTTTGTTGTTTTTTAATGGTGGCAAAAGAAAATCATGTTTTTTTATTATTTAAATGCAAATGCAAACATATCGAGATATATATCGAATATCATAAAAAATTTCGACAATATTGAGATATCTTTTTTTTTTATATATCGCCCAGCCCTACTGTACATAGAAACAACTGACACTGTCCCAGATGGAAGATATCTGTCCAAACTGGCTTAGGTCTAAAGTATATCCGAGACCTGTGTTCATACCCATCCTTTCTATGACAAGATTCAGGTGTGGGAGAGGCAGACAGTTATTTTCCGACAGGAAACTATTTGGTGTGTAAACACTGATACCGATCACATAACCTACCTGTGTAAACTGTCCCCTACTCAGAAGCCATAGTCAACCATAGTTCTGGCAAATAACCTTATAGTTCATAGTACACATGATTACCTATTCATGCTGCTCTTCATACAATGCCTGTAGCAGTTGCAGAGAGCTCAACCTCCTCAAGCTCAATCTCCCTATTCTAAACCGTTTGTAAAACCGTGTGTGAGCTCAAAACACTGGCTCTTCTAGGTTTCACCTCAGAATATATACCTATCTGTATTTTGGGCTAAACGGTTGGCATGCCATTGTGACTCAGACTCTGGGGAACTTTCACACCTTGTAGCTCAGGCAACCCAACCCTGGGTCAGAGGCAGCCAGTCCAATTAAAAGGATTGACATCTCCAATTCATGCATAAGTGGCTTGAGTCTTTTGGTAAACTCGTTAAGTGGTCTGGCTCTTTCTTTGCTAGCACATTTAAACTCTTCTTCCCACCTACACAATCCACTCTGCAAGTCCTCGACTAAACCTAAGGAAAACTCGAAATAATCTTAATCCAAAATCTGCATTTTCTTTTCTAGTTTTTAAACATTTGTCAATTTATATTACTATTCTTAACAATGAAAAACCTAGGCAAGCCTTGGGTATGTTCAGGAGCTTCAGATGATTCTAATCTCATAATCCTTTTTTAATCTTAAAAGTTAAGTGTACGTTCTACTAGAACGTTAGACATAGAGAACAAGTACAGGATGTTAGCCAGAAACCACAGAAAGATAATGTTCTATCTGTCCCTTCTAAGAAAAAGAAAAAGTGCATTTGCACGTTTGTAAGTGCATTTGTACCTTTGTAAGAACACATTACTTACATTGAATTAATCCAAGTCCACTAACCGTGAGAGACCAGGTTCATGGTTAACTGCTTTCCCCTGCACTTAGCTTCCCTGTCCTTTATTTGATAAGAATTGGATTAACCAGATTCTAGAACTCCATGCTTCGTAGGAGCAGGAAAAACACAACTAGAGTACAGATACAAAAAAAGAAATATATAGAGTATCAATTAGTTGATACTCAATTTGAGCTGTTGGTAGGGCCATGCACTGATATTCACAAAAAATGACAATTTCCATTCTGAAATATCTGACTGCTACTTCTCACATTCTTTCCTCGTTCATAATCCTATTTCTGGTTCTCATACTCCTTATTTTCTAGGTCAAATGTGACTTTTTCCGCATTATTCCCAAAGGGAAGGTGTGGTATTTTGCTGAATTAGTTCTCTGTCACTGTTGCTCTGCTTGCTCAGTGAGAAGCTGTCACATCTGTCCTCTCACGGTGAGAATGAGCCGTCACACAGAGCAGCTCTCACTGCCCACCCAGCAGCCCTGTCGCTGGGGGAGGGGGGCAGGGGAGGGCAGCTCCATCTCTTATAGAGCCAAATAAAATCTTTCTTTATTGACACAGAAGTGACTGTGATGGTGACAGAGATAATAGCCACTACAGTTAAGGGAATGTGTTTTCAACGCTGGGGAGGTTGCTTTCATTACACGACTCAAAATGACATGTATTTCAACTCTGACTGTATAGTACTGAGAAACCAAAAGACATAGGATGGTGATATTAGTTCAATATTTTGTTACTGTTCCTTAGTCTTCACTCTCTGACACACATATGCACTTCCACGCACACAAAGACCCACACTTACAATCATACCCCTACACTTGTATTTACATAACAGACAGGCCCAAAATAATACATTCAACTCCTGAACTCTAAGAGGTTAGATCCCAAAAAATAAACAAAATAAATCTGACTGTGTGACACAGCAGAAGTGGAAATGTGCTTGGAACACCAATTCGGAAAGGATTACCCATAGGACAGGTTTGAACTAGGAAAACGTGAGGAACAACTGGGCAAGCTGGCTCCAGATGACTGCTTTTATCAGCTGAGAAATGTATTTCTCCTTTCTGTCCTGAAGCAGCTAAGAGAGAAGGGAGTAGGAAAGAGAGAGAGTTGTGTGTGTGTGTGTGTGTGTGTGTGTGTGTGTGTGTGTGTGTGTGTGTGTGTGTGTGTGTGTGTGTGTGTGTGTGTGTGTGTGTGTGTGTGTGAGGGCATGTTTGATGGATCTCAGCACTGCAGAGCAGAAGTGTGTCTATATAGTCTACCAATGGAGAGGTGATCTGAATGATTAACATTCAAATAAGATTTCTCACGGTCGGGGTAAAGCACAGGATGTAGCACTAGTAGCTTCTATCAAACCAATTCCTGATTGCAATCACCATGTTGCAGTGCAAGTCAAAGTCCGACAAGCAGTGACATGATATCAATTGAAACCAAGGTAATTATATAATTAGATTATTTTCTTGATGTTAAGCATGTAGTACCTGAGTAATTACCCATGATCTCGTACTAGCCAGTCAGTCACCTTTTAGCTTCAGGGGGGCATAATATTCTAGAAACCAACAACCGGTGGAACAGATAATAACATGACTAGTCGCCTTACCAGGTAAATACAAGGATTGAATATATTATTACAATGCTGGTTAAGGTTATCAAGCCGTTGCCTGTGTGAAAACAGATGTAATTTGTCAACGCAGACATGAATGTTTCCCAATACACCAAATAAAAACAGCATACCCAGTAAGAGCAGTTTCACTTCCCTCGCTGCCTTCTCTCCGTCCTCGCGGAGGTTTTTATCAATCATCTTTGATCTCTCCGCGGCCGCTTTATCTTCTGCACTCACTGTGCAACCCATTGCTCCAAAAGCGCGCCCTGGAGACTTGCACAAAAAGCCTGCAATGGTTGGTTTTTATTGTTTAATATGCTAGGAAAGAATTGACAATACGACGTCCCTCCTGGCTCCTTCGAGAGGCAAAAGTGTTCGTAGTTCAATAAATCAATTCAGTAAATTCAAACGGACTACGCGTAAAGAGTCTCCTGTCGGAATCATGAAAGTTAATACCACAAATGGTGTCCTTTTTGAGGATGCTAAAGACTACCTCAAAGGCAACAGAAAGTAACTTAACTAAATCGCATTGCTAGGAATCAATCATGGCCTATACAGTCGGATGTCCACCGATAATAATCCAATCTGTCGGTGTGCTCCCTTTAAAATGAAGGTAACGAAGTCAGTCTGATATAATGTATCCCAGTCGATTTGCTGCGCTCCAAGTCTGCTTACAGTAACCTACACTATCAGTCGGCTCGAAGATCTCTGTTGGTCAGTACAACCTGACGTTCTCCGCGGCGTAGGCTACAATAAAGTATCCTCCTCCTATTGGCCTGGATAGGCAGTGGTAGTTTTCGTAGGCTTTCACCGCTTGGAGAACGCTGTGATCTGCTGCGAATGTAGAAAGTAACCAAGACTCATAGAGGCAGATTCCAGCCTCAGATTCATCGTATAACACTATCGCCATGCTCATCTGCTTTTTAGAAACTTGGGATGGGTCAAGGTGAGAATATCAAGCAACAGACAACTAGTGAAAATACATTCATCATAAAGGCTTCTGTTGTTACTGAAAATTATTTGGAATTGTATCCTACACAGGGAGGAAATAATGTTAGGAAAATGCTATGTTATAAATGGAATAGAAGCACTATGTTCACAACAATAATAACATATATTATGTAATACTGGAATGTACAGTATATATTCAAGATAAAAGTACACCAATTCAGTGCCAAGTAATCGTCACGTTGAACTGTCGACGAGCACTGCAGGTTGTTATCCTCCCAGAAATTGTAAAGCGTATTAATTGCGCCCTCGTGTGATGGAGAAACGAATCTCGTCCTACGAGATAAATGGAAGAACCCTCTATGTGCGTTGAAAAACATAAAATAAATAGTGACTAAGGGTTACTGTGTATTTCGTGAATTAAAATAATTATCCATAGCGTAGGCTACGTTATGAAATACACATGTACACAAATACACATGCTGAATCGTTTTTCATTTAGACAAGCCATGACTGGAACATGCCATTTTCCCTAGATGAACTGTAAGACCGCCTTCTCCATGTTCTGGTGTTAATAGATTCCACACTGGATCTAGGTCAACATAACCTGCAGGTTATCTCATCAGAGAAAGATGAGAAAAAAAGAGAGTAGTGCAAGTCATAAAGATCATGTGTGTGTTTGCTTTAACTCACATCCATTTTTTAAATGTATTTAGCAGTCGCTTTTATCCAAAGCGAGAGCTTTACAAAAGTGCATAGGTCACTGATTATAACAACGAGATAGCCCCAAACATTGCGGGTATCCAAAACATGAAGCATGCATTGTGAAAAACCAAATAAGTCCCAAAGGGAAGAACCATAAGAGCATATAGTTACAATTAAACAACATGAACGTCAATCTTCCCATGGAAAAATATTATTTGTACATTACAGAACATTTCAATAAATAATATTAATGTTACTGTTTAATTTAAACTACAATGTTAAAGCCTAATCATTTACCATAGGGAGTACTGCACCCCCCCCCCTACTTTGTGTTTTGATTCGCCTCCAGGAGGCCACCCAACAACTTCCTTCTGCCACCCCATTGCCACCACGAATGAAAATCTAGATCCGCCCCTGGTGCTACACAGTTGCAACTTAACAGTAACAAGTCTCCCTTTACACCCTAAACATACTTGATTCCCTTCGCTTTTCTGCCCAAAAAACCTGAACATCTGAAGGAAAAATTATAAGCATTTAGCAGAAAAAAAGTATAATAAAAAGCCAAAGATAGAAGACGAGAGACACAATTGTAAAAACATCTACATTTGTTTTATTGTCAAACTAAAACGGTCGCTGCTATTTACACTATACAAGCTAGATATGCATCACGAATATAAAGGGTTTACATTTATATACATTATTTATATAAGCCACCTTATAAGCCCAAAATCGATATATAACTTGTTATTCACCCTAGTCTTTTAATTTTCTTGAAAATAAATCACAATGTTTTAACAAGAAATATAACAAAATATTAATAGGTATAAATCAGTTTAAGTAATATGTGAATCCAGGCTTGCAGTTGGAACAATGGCTGATGTATAACTGATGTGCTTCATCTTAAGTTGAAGGTATTTCCAAGAGAAACAGGTAAGTAGATATCTTTGTAAAGAGGCATATGTCAATGTTTTATCCCCCAGTACCTTGGCATGATGACCAGTTTAAAAAACAGGATTGAGCTAGGCACATTAAAAAACAATTCAGTTTAGTCATGGATAAGTAAAATAAACACATTTTAAATTATAAGTGAATGAATACACAGAACGCAATTTCCCCTGTAGTGTATAAGTGTATAAAAATGTCTTATTGGCTAAAGAAATATTTGAGGTTAGAAATGAAATTACAACAAACATACAACCATCATTTTGTGGATGAAACCTCTGTATTGAATATTGTTAAACTCTTAACTGGAGACCAACATCTCAGGAAATGATCTTGTGCTTTTGAATATATATATATTGCTGTATCAACATGTAGTCACTTCAAGGACTGGGGTCAGAGGAGTTAACCAAACTGACATCTCTTCATGTAAGTATTGAGTAATGATAATGCTGATAGCTTGTAGAATAATACAAATGGTAGCGTTATAACATGGAGAGCTAGACAGAACAATACAATACCTTAATTAATCTTCTTCTACAAATCATTTACCATTTCTTCAATGTTTCAAAACCTGGATTTACAAAGCCACACTGTTTTTATAATACGGCACCAAACATATAAGCCTAAGTCATACTGACACAGGTATTATAGTAGATGGAGCATTGACATAAATGACGGTTCATTGAGCCAACTACTAGAAAGGGCTGCTTCCACACACGCCACTTCAACCACAGGATCAATCACTCAACAGGTCTTCAAAGCGATATCAAGAGACCACCAAGACAGGTCCAGCAACTTCAACAGATCACAAAACACATCTCTCATATAGTGTGGCAATGCGAAAGTGAAAACAGCCTGTAGACACCACCGAATCATAACATTGAATTTCTATTTGTTTCTTGGATTACACGTCACTCAATTGAACATGGATGTAGAGGTGGGCAATGAGAACGGTTTGAAACAGGTAGCCTTCTACTGCCACTGTATGCTGTGTCGGCGCATGGACTTCATAAGAGGAAGCAAGACATCGCTAAAAGGTTGCCCAAAGCAAAACACCATGTTTTGCTTTGGGCATCGAGAAGCATACCTCCTGAGCAGCCGATGGTAGTTGAGACATTGAGAGCGAGACCTCTTCACCCACAGAACCATGACCAGTTAGAAAGAGGGTGCCTCCTATCTCATTTGGTCATGATTGGGGTTCACAAGGTCTCACCTCAATCGAAAGATGTCAGACGTATAAAATACATCGGCCAACATTGTACGTACTCTTATTTACATAGCATTATTATATTTGAATTCATTGCAGCAATTGTTATGCATGTAGGAATACTTAAATACTTCTAATTCATTTTGTAAACTTCTATGGGTTTTGTGTGGTTCATATTTATTGTGAAATGTGTCCTAATATACTGACAGTAGAAACCTAGTAATTACTCTTATGTATACCGTGCTAAGAATCTTAGGATGTACTGCCCACCCTTGTAAATAAAGTCTGTTTTAAACTCTGCGCCCTCAAAGCTTCAAAGCAGTGTAGACTGTCACATATCATACAAATCACATAAGAGCAGACTGTGCATCTACAGATACCTGATCATAGTTAAATACTCGGTTCTGTTCTCCAATAGCCTACATTGTGAAATTACAACAAAAAACATTGATATAGTTAAATAAATATACATTTCAGTTTCACGATATGTGTGTGGTACACACTGCAAATCTAGAGTTCCATACCACATGCATTTGGGACCTTAGCCTTGACCAACACCTACCACCATATACTTTCCTTTGGCACATAATCAACAGAGATATACATTGCGTTCCTATGCAAAATAGGAAATAAACAGCCAATCAGAATAGCTGAAAACTCCTGTGTCACACGGTGAGTAGGACAAACACCAGAAGGTTAGAACACTCCATCCAGCCTTTCTTAAACCCTTCTCTGTCCAGTGATACCACTCGTGTGCAGAACACCAATGAACAGCGAATAGAATCATCAGAGTGGTTCTGCACACAAAAACATTTGTCTGACTTCCCTAACCGTGTGTCGTTTTTTGGCCCTCCCGTTTCCCTTCCAGTATAAAATCTAACTGCGCTTCGGTACAGTACTAGCAGTGGGTAACTCACCAGGAGGTCAGACGGTCACCTGGGGGTTGGAAGAGATAAATAAACTCTGTGAGGGGGGGAGGGGACGTGTGTGGGAGGAGGGGATGGGAGGGAAGTGAAAAGCTTGGCTGATGTCTGTGATGGCCCGACTGAAGCGCTGTCCCACTCATAGATATCGATTTGAAACAAAATACCCTGTTCACTCCTGATTATGAATCACGTCTTCGTCGTTAGCAACCACTTTGCTGTGTTCAAGTGCGTACGGTGAATGTGATCGAAATATCTCTTGGCTTGAGCCATTCGTCGGGCAAGATCAAGGTAGGTCCTGGAGCCCGCCCCTCCCTGCCTTTGCACCCACCCCCCTCCCACCTATGAGTGGATCACACATCCATTACAATACACCCTTATAAAATCATGAACTTTCCATCCCCAAACTTTTCACCCATTCCCTAACCCCACCCACAAACACACACAGCGGCCCCTAGTGGCCACCCCCTGCATTGCTGCTCCCTGTTGTCCAATCAATGATGATGAAGCTCAAACTCATTGTCATGAAGAGGACGCCCAGGCCGGCAAAGCAAGCAGCCTAAGACAGGAGAGAGAGAGAACAGCCAAATCACGGAGTGTTCCAGAACAGTCATTCGAATAGCAAGTGGTGCTCAAGTAGGGAGGATACTAGGTCATTGAAATAACTAGGACGCTAAGTTGTTGGAGCTCACCACTATCTTAGGAGTGGAGTTCATGGGTTCCCTGTCCGTGGGTACGATGCGGATGTAGAAGACAGCTGGGAAGATGAAGATGAGGCAGGGGGCAGATGTAGCACCTGAGAGGAAGAGGAAGAGGGAGGAAGGCATGAGTGGAAAAGGGTCAAGGCTACACAGCCTTGACAACCACGTTAGCAGGAAAGGGGTGCTGTACATATATCGTGTAAACAAGGTTTCATGTGACAGAACAGGGACCAAAGCCAGTCTCCTCAGTTGGACTGTGTGGGTGGGTGTTTAAGTGAGGTCCCTGAACCCTCACCTCCACCACATTGACCCCTGTCCACTCAAATCGATCAACAAAATATTGACTAAGGTCTTCCTTTTATCACTATTTAAACAACCGGTGGTCAAACGTGGTTTATTTTGCTTTTGAGGCAAGGTCGACGACACAGACACTAAACAGCTAGAAAAGGAAAACAACTACCTCACATGTTTCTAGTAATATTCAATATATCCAAACAGGTACACATATTCATTGAAACGTGTGCTGGAACAACATCTGGTACTCTGGTGCAAAACATCTTCATGGTTCGACACCCTACGAGTGTGAACCCCAGCCTAGTCACCTCCGGGCTCCCCCCTCCTCATCCATAGGGGAACGACGCTACTCACCAATGATCCCAAAGATCCCCAGGATGTTGGGGGCGAAAATGACCAGCATGTTGATCGTGGAGAGCAGGATGACGGCGATGGCGACGTGACGCAGCCAGTTGAAGGTCTTGTTGGGGAACAGCATGTGCTGGATGGCCCTGCGTACCTGAGCAGGGGAGGGGAGTCGGGGCAGCACGTTACGAGACCGGGTCGTCCTGCCTGCCGGCGTTTCCTCCCGGCGCTCGCAAAACACACGCCGCGCGTGCCGTGATGTCACTTACCGGGAAGAGGACGATAGGGACGGTCAGGGTGACGGCGGTGAGGACGGCCAGCCGCACGCACAGCATCAGAGTGTCGTAGGGGTCGATTCGGCTGTAGGTGTGCAGAAGCTCCGGCTCCACCTTCCCTGTAGACACGCACGAGGGGTCAGAGGTCAGACCACATCCGCCTTGCAACGGATGAGACTTCCATTCCGGTAACAGCGTGTCGTATTGTTTCCCGTTTCGTTGTTTCCTGGAATGACCACAAGGGGGAGCTCGGCTCCCCTCTGGGACTCGAGGAATCCACCTGCCATAATGAAGCGCTCCAGGGGGAGTAGTTATTCCCCATCCTAAAACTATTACCACCACAGCAGTGCGCAGACACACACGAGAGAGATAGATGATTGCATCGACAGCACACATTTGATCTTCCTTTATTCATTCAGAGTGTCTGGCCCGACGACAGGATGTAACTGCCAGACGCCCTTGTAAACAGAGCCCCGCGAGAAAAAGGATTAGGGGGTTAAAGGTCTCACCATAGAAGGTCAGGTAGCCAAACAGAGCGGCCAGAAAGTACATGGTGTACATGACCAGGATGGAGATGTTGGACACGTGCTGCATCCTCTTCTGAGTGGGGCTGCAGGCACACAGCAGGGAAGAGGGACGGCTCAGTATGGCCACACAGCACACCAGCTGAGACTGGAACATAGGAGGGCGTAGCATGGTGCAAGGCAGGGCAGGGCAGGGCACACTCACTTGCGCAGCTCCGTGTAGATAGGCAGGACCTCGGGGTGGCACACGAAAGCAAAGGCCAGGATGGGGATGGTGTACGCCGTCTGTGTTAACACACAAACACATTCATGTTGTTCTCCAACAGGTCCACATGTACACCGGGGTCTCACAGTACCCTACGCTGAGCATCCTCGGGACAATGAAGTCGAAGTCGTCCGTGGCTGAATCGAGGTTCTTCCACCCCGCCGGCCTACCTGTGAGTTGATGGTGAACATGCGCGGGCCGCAGTGGGAGTCGTCCACCTCGTGGACCAGGCCGTTGTGGTAGCCGAGGCCGTGGGCGTCGGCTGAGTCATTGAGGTGGAGGTGAGCGGTGTGGTTGCCTGCAAACTCCTCAAAGGGACAGGGGATCTGGAACTTTTTATAGATGACCTGCAGGGAGATGGGGGGGGGGGGGGGGGACACAGGTAGCGGAAACACATCAAGGTGAGCAAAGTCACTTCGTAGCGGGCGGTACAGAATGACCAGAGAGAGGAGAAGCCAGAACTACATCGGGGGGAAGAAGGGGAAAATGGCTGAGCCGATTTCGACAGATCTGAGTGAGTTCGACACTTTCTGGTCTTTGTCTCTGTGAATCCTAAGCTGCTCAGATATTTGAGTCCCGTCACGCACAGCCAAAATGCAGAGCCTGAAGAGACTTGCTGTGCACCCTGAAATAGACCTCCCTTCAGTAAGTCTAATAACAACGTGCTGGAGCTGTGGAGCGGCGATCAGGCGACTTACAGCACTGAGGAAGAATACCATGCAGCTGAGTGAGAAACCACTGGTGTAGCCAAGGTAACCTGGAGGGAGGAGGACACAAGTCAATAAGACAGCTGCACCAGTGACATGCTCTCTTCAGAGACAGACAGAGAGAGAGAGAGAGAGAGAGAGAGAGAGAGAAGGAGAGAGAGAGAGAGAGAGAGAGAGAGAGAGAGAGAGAGAGAGAGAGAGAGAGAGAGAGAGAGAGAGAGAGAGAGAGAGAGAGAGAGAGAGAGAGAGAGAGAGAGAGAGAGCGAGGGTGTGTGGTGGTGCTTGTGTATCAGTGGTCTCAGCTGTGTTAAGTCTCTGGACCCACAACATGCCTCAAGGCTCTATGAAGAATCCAAGGAACAAATTGGGCACCTGGCATTTCCACAGCATCATTTACACTAAGGGTTGGATTAGGGTGTGTGTTTGTGTGTGTGTGTGTGTGTGTGGGGGGGGGGGGGGGGGGGGGTGGAAGTAAGAGTAGCTCATTGGCTGCTCTGGCAGGTGACTTTAATGTTTACAGGACCCTTGATTGGCCCTTGAGCAGGTAACATGGGCAGAGGAGGGAAGGTAACCAGGTATAGACCCACCGAGTTGTTTCATCAGGGCCAGAGGAAGGATGATGCTGATGGAGACCATGACCACCAGGTAGTTACCATTCAGGTACCACAGACTAGAGAGGGAGCACAAAGGAGGGGGGGGGGAGAGGTTATTAAACAAATAATAAGAGGCTAAATGATCACTTTGAGTGTCAGGATAATAGTCTGTCTGATGACACTGGTCGGTCAAAGCCATTGAAAACGTCGGTAAAATTAGAAACCACTTCATTAAAAGTGGAAAAAGGTCTCTCTTTCTGTATTGAATAAAGGCCAGCACTTATATAAGCCTGGTGAGTTGTGTGACAGTGTACAGTCCCTGTAAGGAAGGCATAACGAAGGTTGAGTGTCAGCACGCTGAGCTTGTTGCTGAGTGATCTATCACCCCGTTCCCACGCACGCCTCCCTAATGCTGGCAGCTCTCTGGCAGCTCTCACGGTCCACAGATCTCCCACACCAACACAAAAACCCGACCATCTCCCCCCTCGCCCCATATCAACCCAAACACCCTCAAGTCCCAAGCATCCTTCCCCTCGCCCCACGCCAACTCAAACACCCTGAAGTACCAACCAGCCCGCCGACTGCCCCTTATTAACCCGACCACCCACCCCTCCTCTCACCCCTTCCCAACCCAAACACCGTCAAGTACCAACCATCTCATCCCTCACCCCACACCAACCAAGACACCCGCTGATGGCCATCTGCCCACACACAAACATGCTTTCCTCTTACAGGTCTGTACAGCTGGAGGGTAGTACATGTGAGGGCAGGTCTGGGCCAGGTCCCAAATAGACAACAGCTGGGTGACTGGAACAAGACACAGGAGGTGCAGAGGGCCAGGAGAGAGACAAGACCAGGATTGAAACACACACCCATGGAGACAGACAGACAGGGCAGGGATAACCAGGGCCTCAACTAAACATTATCAGGGGCACGGCCGTGACCACTATCGTGGTCAGGCATAAGTCTAAAGTACTTACAACAGAGGCCTTGTGAAGCTCATTGTCTCCTAAAGCCAGGGTGTCAACTACCTTTCAGAGCCGCTTCCCCATGGTTAAGCTGCTAAGCCTGTTATTCTAAACTACATAAACTACAAGGCATTACACAGGGCACGGCACTATGAGCAGCCATGTGTATGTGCGTGCGTGTGTCTGTGTGTTCATAAGACCTTTAAAGACTTCCTCAACACCAGAGAGAGTCACACGAATCCTCAGTTATGACATGTCAGGAACCTTTGGTGACCGGGTCACTTACCGGTCACTTTATTAAAGATCTGCTCTGGGTCATCCCCCACACCGCTCCAACAACCTAACCTTCTCTCAACCTTCCTGTTGGCCCTCTCTTCATCGCTATATTGTTGTGCATTCTTCTGATGCCTCCCTTCCAGATCCCCGCTCCTGTTCCCCTGTCTGTTCACAGTTTGAGTGAAAGGGCCTAATCCTGCCATCAGCCACACAACATGAATCACTGTTAGTCCAGGTCTATTTAAAGAGTCATAAACACACCACACCACCCCCAACTCAATCCTTCCTCCTCTACAGACGTCACTGGCCTTAAAACACCCGGAGAGGGGGAGATTCTGGAGGGGGGAGTCTGTTTGGGGTCGGGCCAACCTGTTCTTGCATGTGACCTTCACCGCATGGCAGCCTATTCAGCCCGTCCATGTCACCTGAGGAGCGCACATGCACGCACGCACACCAATACTCTGATCACTTCCCTGTCCCTTAGTGAACATGCTTTCGTGTTTCCGAACTCTCAAGACCCACTTCATCAAGAAGCTGCATACAGGCAGAAAAGATCCATCTTGTACACATGATATAGCCTTTGCATGGGCTTGTACAAAAAATAAACACTAGGACAGAGGACAAACTTGAGACTTTGGGACAGAACAGATAGTCCAGCCAATGATCAACAGATTTGATATATTTGATATATATATTTGATATATATCAAATATATCCTATGGCAGGAATTCTGTTCAGCTTTCCAAGGTCTCCAGGGCGTCTGTCATACCACTGCTATCACAGCACCGCTGTTTGGAGTGGTTGTTACAACAACCTGGAGTAGGAGAAAAAATTGATACAAGCATTCCTGAAACCCATGCATGCTGTCTATGACCAATGCTGGCTGCTGACCAATGACAGCTCCTGCCTGTGTCACACCCATCTTGTTGACCAATCGGGTGGTCGTGAGTCTGGGACGAGACTACCCGCCGCTCTAGAGCCAAACCTCAACAGACATCCCAACCACAGCCAGGCGGGCTGTCATGTTCGGCTACAGCAGGCAGTAGTCACATGGACACAGGGAGGGGCCTGGCACTCTTCCTTACCTGGAGAGGAAACCTGATTGAGTTATAGCGGGGACCAATGAGAGTACTTACTCAGCGGTAGGATCCTCCTTCAGGAAGGTCTGTAAGACCAATGGAAACTCAGACTTGACAATGTAAAGGTAGCTGGACATGGCTGTGGAGGGCAGAGACACAGACTGTGAGCTACAATCAGTGATCAAATCCAATACTTGTTACACCTACCGGTGACGCCTTTAGTAAACACAACACACTTCCGAACATTTGACAAACCTTCGAGAATTTTGAAATGACATCCAAGTTCATACCTTGCCAAGGAAAATCATTTCATAACAATGGGTTCAATACACTTGAAGAGCTCAATCGTAATCCCATGAATAATGGCATTACACACATTCTTAGTGAGTGTGTGTCAAGACTTAGGTGTGCCTCGTCCCTGCCCTGATTTGAAGCTGCCCCTTGGTTCCTGCCAGTGTGTGTTACAGAGGTCCACCTGACCTGCTCCCGTGCCAGTCGTTCTCTGCAGCAGGAGTCAGTGAGAGAGAAGCCCAGCAAGCTCCACTTTAAACTGAGTGCAGAGGAAGAGTCTGAAGGAGCCTATACCGTCACCAACAGCTGTTTACCGACTGCAAGGCTGGCCTATCTCACAAATCAGTATACTGAAAGCATTGGCTCTAATCCAAAGCATTGACTATGAGTATGAGGACTAGTGTTAGGGTAGGTTAAGGTCAACTATCCCAGTGGCATGGCTACTGCAGGCTGAGGAAAGCAGAGGCTCCCCCAGCACAGACCAGCTCACCTCCGATGTTCTGCAGTGTGATGGCGATACCGGCGGCCATTTTCCCCGGTGTTCCGAAGGCCCTGAATCCCAGCTCCTCGTAGGCTCGAATCCCTAGTTACAGAAAGACACTGGCATTAAGGAAGATATCGTAGCAATGGTATTATGTAGGAGAGGACTTTTCTCATCTATTTGGCCGGATTTCGGTGTTGCTGAGGCCAAACATACCCACAATGCCAGAGGATTTCAGCAGCAGGTGGATGGAGTAACAGGACAGGGCTGCCACTGCAGTCAGAAGAAACCTGGGAGAAGAGAAACAGAGAGAAGCCATTTTCGATTCAACGTTAGACTGCAGAACACTCCTATGCCTTCCTCCTGCTACCGCCTCTCCCACACATCTCGTCACCCCAACCTCCCTCTTCACAACACTGGACCGTTTCTGTAGCACTGACCCAGGGGACCACACAAATATGGAGTTCAAACTCATGTTGTAAAAGGCATCTGGTCCTTCTAAGGAGGACCAACCGAAGGAGAGATAGCATCGACAGAGATATCCACGTTCCACATATCCACCCCTGACGAATCAACTCTAAGAGAACAATGTCACCAAAGCAGTGTAACTATCATAAGGTGATTACTGTCTTATCAAGATCCTTGTCTTAACAACTTTGAACACTGCTTGGATCACACACCAATCCCTGTGTCCCACGACAGCCATGTGATCTCAGAGCTGAAACAAAGCTCACAGCGAGAGCTTGCTCAGCTTCTTCACACGGATGTCGTAACCCCATCCCCACAAAGAAAATGTTTAGCAAGGGAAAATGAGAGGCGATTCATGGATTACACAGCTCATTTAGAAACGGAGAGAACCCTGTTGAACTCAGTCTCAGTTCTGAAGGTCAGTAAGCCTACTCATGGATACATGGAGCATTTCCCACACCCTCTTTCTCCTCGCACTGCTGTGCCAACTAGACCACAGGGCCCTGGGTCACTTACAGCAACACTGACCCCTGGGTAACATAGGCCAGGACTCAATGTTCAGCATTCCTGCAGGGTCAGAGGTGGGTCCTAACCCCAGCACCTTTCCCAGACCTTCCAGGGCCAGCTCACTTCAGGCCACAGCAAGGCCTCATGGGGATGCGGAGCTTGACTCGTGACCCCAGCACGAGACACGGGAAGCAGAGGTTACGCCCTGGGAATTCTGCTGAGAGCTCACATGAGCCCTGTTCAGCTCCTCCACCACCAGGGCACCAGGACACTCAGAGCACACCCACACAGCACAGCTCCCCCTCTCCTCTAGTGTCAAACCAGGTGTGGGATTTCTCTACAGCTCTCCTGCCACCAGGGCCGACATGTCACATCATACAGTGGAACCTTCCGGCTGACTCCCTGGAGAAAGGGTGAGCTGTGTCAGTCATGCACCCTGTCGGACCAGTAGCTCCATGACAAGGACCTCTGGACGACCTCCAACCCTGCAGATGGGAACTGAACTGTAAAGACTACAAACTACAAAGATTGTGAGGAGATGGGGGTTATTGAAAGCTCACAGCTGGTTAAACTGTAGTTGTGGGAAGTCTCGTAAAGATCTGTCATGGTGCCATTCCAGATAGATGTTTCTCATGGTGATCGCACTGTGGTCTTGTATGTGCTGTAGGTGGAAGAGCGTTGTGTGGAAGGTTCTATGCTCTATCTTTAGATGAAACGCATGCAAGAATCCTTGGAATGGCTGTCACTGGATCAGGACTCAGGCAGTTCTCAGCACTGGAGCTGAAACTGTCCAATCCTCGTCCTCAGCCATGGCCACAGCCCCAGCCCTAGCCCTGGACCCAGTCTCAGCCCCACCCCCCAGACACAGCCCCAGCCTCTAGCAGTCTGCAGCTAAACAAACCAGCCTGGGTCTGAGGGACAACCAGGGTCACGGAGAAAGGAGCTGAGGGGGGGAATCATAGAACCCTCCACACAGGGGGCATGGCCATGGGAAGATGTGGGCGGGGCTATTCTAGGCTGTGGCCTTTCTGGGTCCTGTGTGTGTTCAGCAGGGCGGGGACCAGGGACAGACTGAACCCAGCAACACCCAGCACCACCCCATCCCTCGGTCACCCCGCTGCAGAGCCCACCCCCGTCGGGGCGATAGCATTCCTTGAAGCTCATAAATCTACAGTGAAGGTTGTGTGTGTCTATTTTCAACCCCCCAGCCCCCCCCCCCCCTATTCACTGCAGCCATGCTCGTCTCCAGGTCCTGTTCATATGTAAAAGCTATCACTCCTGAGCTAACAGGGCTTATATCACTACCAATGGACCTGCTGTGTGTACCACCAACTGAGTCATTAACAGTGGATTCAGTCTGAACTGGGGAGTCAGCACATGTCAAATGTTCTAGGTGTCTCTCAACTGTAAATTAAATATTTAGACTTGTGTATGTGCCAGAGTAGACATAGATAGACCGTCACATGACTGAGTGACTTACAGGAAGAGGAGGATGCCAGTATTAGCCATGGCATAGGCCAGTCCCAGGATCCCACTGCCCATGATGGCATTCCCCAGGTTGAACACAGACATGCCAAAAGAGGTCTTACCCTCAAACTGAAAAAAAAGAAACACAAAAGTCTTAAAAAAACATAAACATGTCAAAAATCACTAAGTAAAAACATCTATTGTCGTTCTTGAACGGTCAATGCAGACCTACAGTACAATGTACGTTGGTCCATTATGAGGAGACCGTTGGTCAAACTCACGTCAGTGAAGCGGGCTGGCTTCTTCCCATCTCCATTGGGCAGAAACTCCTCACTCTCTGCAATGATTCCGTCTCCCTCGTCGAATCTGGAGGTGAGAGGAAATGCTGTCGGTTAATAACGGAACCCAACTCAGACAAAATCAAATGTAAACAGTGCAAGCATCACACGAGAATGTTAATGGGGTAGTAATATCAGAAAGTCAGTAAAACGTCGAAAGATTCAGTATCAGCTATATGAACATACCTGACATTTGTAGTACCATTTCTGTACGGCACAACACAGGGTCCAGGTTGATGGCAGGCAGCACAAAAACAAGGCAAACATGCACTTAGAAACAACAGCTATCTCAGGAAATCAGCAAAAGGCTAGCAAACAAACACCATTCACTGCCCCTCATACCTGGTAAACACTTGACACACAGGGACAACTCAACACAGCACACTTGCAAAAGAGACCTACAGAGATAAGGCCAGCTGTCTTTAATGGTATATTTGTGTGTAAACCCTCAGCTTTTACATTATTGTGTCGACACTGACCAATAGCAAGTCTTGTACTTGGACTCATTCCCATGGCACAATCTCCTAGCATAACACAGACTAGGCACTGCAAGCTGTGTTAATGACCAGAGTCCACGGTAAAAGCCTCGGAGGTTCACTAAATCACACAAAGACTCCAAGAAAGAAGAAAGTACTCACGTATCTTCCTCAGGCATGGTCTTCATTGGCACGCACATGTCATCCCCCAGGTCATGACCTTTCCCATTGGGAAGGATGCTCATCTCTGATTGGGCACACTCCATGCTCCACGCAGCAGTTGGCCCAGAATGGTTAACGGTTGTGTGTGTTCAAAGGGTGTGTTCCTCTCCTGTCACTTGGATACCTGGAGCAAGCAGATAGGGGGAGACTGAAAATAAACGTTGGTTCCTTCACACGGACTGCATTCGCCGCTTGACAAACTATTGATTTTCCAGAACCGAGACAATAGGTAACGCAAACCCGTCGACGGCTGCAAGGGGTCAAGGGTCAAGGTCTTTTATGAGCGGCACATCGACGCTGTTTACTGATGGTGTTTCACACCGGGATGTCACATGCTCTGTTCTCATGGTCTCTGCTCCGGCCCCCGCGCTGACACTGTCGGTCACACACTCGCCTGGACACGCACACACACACACACAACCAAACGCACGATTGTGAAACCCCATTACGATCATGAGGCCCCTCATCTGGACGACGAGCGGTCGCCGCCGAACGACACAGCGCCAGGGACACTGACACATCCCGTTTCCAATCAGCATGGGGGTGAGCTCAGAGCCTGCGGAGGTCCCCTGACAATGGGACGGTTTTGTGAGCTGCTTCCGGGGAGAGTGTGGGTCAAACAGGAGACCTTTTGTCTCCCCGAGTGGACCCCGGAGCACATCATCTGTTGCTGCCGCCCGCCTCGGTCCTGGAGAGGGAGCTTGACGGATCACCCCTCCACTGCCAAGAGTGACACTGGAATGTGATTAGCATAAGAAAATGGAGCTATCGGGACCGTTAACGACTTTCTCAGATGTCCGAGTAGGTCATCAACATATCAATACCACTCCTAGCTCAACAGGTAGGGTTGAACCAAATTGACTCTAAATGAGGGCTATGGGGAACATGAGTCAGTTATCTTAAATGTATGTTACAAATACTATATTTCCCCATATGTGTCTGTGTTGCAGGATGGCCTGGCTGACTGGACCACTGGCTTAGATTGTATGTCGAGCAGCCCTGTCTTCGGTTATTACACATTAGGTGAGCCAGCAGAGTATATTTATATATTTGTATATTTGGTCTTGCCACTCTATCTATGGCCTTGGGTGGAAACACAGGTCATGGGCCAACCACACTTCTGACAGGACATATGGGAGATCACTTCAGGGTCAGTGATGTATGATAGAGGCCCATCAGGAAACAGGCTGGCAAAGCGATGGAGAGAGGTACAAATGAGCGACAGAACATCAGCTAGAGTGGCATCTACTTGAATCAAGGAACAGTCCAATTTAATGTATTCGTATGGGAATGTTGTCGTTTCATCATTATCTGAAGTTAAACTGTCTTTCCGTCCCCTTCAGACCAGAAATGATTGCTCATCTCTGGACACACAAGTCAATCTAAAGGATAATTATACGTAGCCCTAAATCTTACCCTAAGGACATGGAAAGAATACTGTTATTGTAGCCATCTAATCATTCCAAATCTACACCCGTGTCAAGGGGGTAGGAAATATTCTAGACAATTTCCTATGCATATTTATTGTGCATTTCCTGTCTCAAGATCTGGTTCCTATTCACTCCTCCCGCTCCCATTCTCTCCCCTCTGGACACAGATGTCAAAAGTCAGACCCAGAGCAAATATTTGCATATGTCTTCAGTTCATTTTCCAGGACAAACCTTGTATGGACTTTAACATGATCTTAACAGACAGAAGCAATAGTCCCACTGCGAAATGTGCTCTTATGTGAACACGCACAATTCACAAGTTTGCAGCCTGTAAGCCAGTTTCAACACAAGTGTGTCACTACATTTCATGACTATTATATGAAAGCCTTTCTCTGGTCCAGTGTAAGAATGTGTTATGTAGAGTTGTGAATAGTTCCCAAAGGTCCAGATAAGCCGCGCCATAACTGGAGCACTGGAGTTAAATCTGAGCATACATGAAAGCATAGAGTGTGTAGTGTATTTATAGAGTTGGCAGTACAACCTGTCCATGTCTTTCACTTTCTGCCCCCTATAAGTACGCAGGTAATATCTGTCTGTAACTATTACTACTTCCACCACAGACATGTGAGTATGTATGTCTGCATGTAACATGCAACTATGTTCCCTTAACTGCAGCACGGGTCATTCTGTCATTTGCAGACTAGATGCCAGAAGCTTCTTAGAACCTGGCAGTGAACAGTTGGCAATTAACGTCACCGACAGTAGATTGTTGCTACGCTGGGTGAGTCAGACAGGAGTGGTGGTCACTATAGGTGACCGTGGGTAGCTTTTCCACCCGAGTAAACATAATGACTCAGTATTGACGGAAGACAAAGACAGCCTTGCAGCTGTTAGCAGGGCCTAACGATTAGACCAAGGCTGCCAGCGTGGTAAGTTCAAGTTCACGATGAGTTTAATAGCTCAGTCCAATGAAAGGCTCCACCAACCCTGGAAATGTGCACCTTACCCTTGTCCTCATCGTGGTGACAAACCAGTAATGTGCTGTCCCTGTGGGCTACAGGATACGTTCAGGGTTCAGCAGGCTGCTTCGGTTCCCTCGTCCATATCCGTCTCCTTACATCCTGAAATACCACACCATATACTCTGCATCCGCCTCTGAAGGGGGGCTCATTCCAGACCCTGCCACTGTCTCTGGGTGGGGGGTGGGTCCTAGAGGAGAAAGTATTGGCATGGAAGGCAGCTGGGTTGTAGATGAGGAGATGCCTGTGTTGTGGTGTGTCAGAGGCAGCAGACACGAGGGCCCTGGCCCGAGAGCCTGGCACCGCCAGCTCCTCACCACTCTCAGCCCGCTGGAGGCAGAAGGGCACACGGTCCCTAGCCATGCCAGGACCACGGCCCTCCACCTTTTAACAGGTTGACAAACGAGCTGTAGGAATGAGCCAGGGGGTTCTCTTATAGGGAAATGATATCAAGCCCACTGAAGAGAGTCCTGGTGTCTTGCTCCGTGTGTAGCGGTTGTGTGGGTCCACAGGGGAAGCAGTGGTCCACTCAGCAGCCCACATCACGGGGAATATAAAGTTGATTGTCTGAAGGACAGAGGTTCCCCTCAATTACAAGGAAAGACAAATCACTTGTAGTCAAGCGCCCACCAGACTAGAGGCCTTTAGAGACGACGACAACACACCGACTACTAGCGCCTTCGGTGTGCTGTGTTCCACAAGCTGAGTATGTCGTGTAGGCTGATGAGAAGAAGAACCGAGCGACACAACCAGACATCCCCTCATCTTCCCCTGTGTCAAAGTAGATCCAACGAGACAAGCAGAAAGCCCAACGACCGCCATTCTAATCACAAATACAAACCAAACAAGCACACCCAGTACAGGCACACATTTGTTACACCAATTACACAATGCATTTTCACGACCAGGAACCCAAATCATGAAGTACTGCAAACTATTATTAGCCTTCGTGCTGAGCAAAGAAGAAGAAACCAAGGAATCACACCCTGATCTGCACAGTAGTCCTCACTTATGCCCAGATCAGTTTACATGTCAGCGTGAAGGGCGACTAGCATCAAGGTAGAACGCCACTCTGTTCTAAGAAAAGGGTGTCTTGTAAAGTCCTTGTTGGCCACAGGGGGCAGCACTAACAGTTAGGCGCTTGACTTCAGTTGAAACTTGGAACGCGACATTGGGTCGGAGCCTAGGTCAGGTCAGCTGTGTGGCTGACATGTGGGTCTCTGCCAAGGTCTGAGTCACACAGTTTTATGCCCTGTATCTATGCCAATAATGACATAAAACCATCAACAAAGCCAGGTGACTGTCCTGTGACTTCCACATAAATACATAATGTCACATGGCAAGGTCAGGTCCAACTTCACCAAGGGCCACAGTAATGGTGATGGTAATAATAGCTCTTGCGTTTGACAACTCTGCTGGGCTGGCTCACACAGAGCTATTCACAGGGCTCTTGAGGCTGATAGGGGAGCGCAGCTGGCTCCTTCCCATCCAGTCAGGACAGGCCCATCACCCAGCTTTCCAATCCAATTCTCAGAAGCTCACTGGCTGGTCAACCATTCAGCAGAACAGCCCCATGTCCTAGCTGGGGTCAATAACCCTGCTTATCTGCCTGTTATCTGCCTTGTGAACCCTGCCCGTCCACCGGACCCTCTCCTCCTGCTCAGGTGCTATGAGTGTTTCGATAGGGGCCAAAGTCAAAAACATCTAGTCTACCTCCTGCGCCTCACATCATGGGGCATTCTGCCACAAGCGCTAAAGACCAGTGCAAATACATCTCCTATCAACAGTCACACTAAAACAATGTGTACATTACATATAAGGCTATAGGAGCTGAAAAGGAGCAAAAGGAATAGTTAAATGACTCAAATATATTCATTCATATGAATGACATTAATTTAAGCCAAGAGGCCCTGCCTTCCCCAGCTGGGATTCTGATGGATAGCGTTCTGGTGCACATGCGTCCTAGGGTTCACATGCAGGCTCAGCTGCTGGACAGATGAGCAGGACATGGCACAGATGGTACGGGGCTAATGTGAGAATAGGAACAGGTGATTTGGTGACCATCATACAGGGTCGACTAAGAGTTTTGACTTCACAATCACCATCGCTACATATTCAGTGCTAATTCTGATATTGGGGTGGAAAATGTACAACAAATGTTTGACAATTGCCTGAGGGGGGTGCATAACAAATTGATAACACAAATTAAACAGTACTACGTATTCTACCACGCTACCAAAACACAAATTTCAGCGACACCGCTCAACAGCGCATGGCATTTTATTATGTTTCCAAATTGTTGATAAACTTAAGTTAAGTTGCATGTGTGACGGGGATTTTAGTTGTAAAGTTTCGAGTTTGGGACAATCTTTGGAATTATTTACATGATTTGTTTTATGTCATATTTCTGGAGGCGAGGTTCTCTAGGATAAGGTAGACGTATCCTGTTTACCCGCCCCTTGTTCATCACATTCCACATGGCTGTTAGCTCACATTACAAAAAGCTGAAAGGCAAAAAGCTAGGAGTTCTTCCTCTTTGATAAATGCACGGATCAAAATAGGCTCCTATACCATTTGTATTCGCGCAAGATTTTGAAAAAGTGATCAACTCCAAAACGAGTTGGGATTGTATTCGAACAAAATAGGCTACTGATCTCTATTGGTAAGTGTAGCCTACCAAAATCACGTGTAAATATCCACGCTGTTATTTATTTTTAAGGTCTCGTCATCTACCTACTTGTAACGCCAAATTAATCAACGACATTGTTGAATTCAAAGACAACAAAAGTGTTCAGACAAACTATCATTTGAGTATAAGAGACACTAAGAATAACACATGTTACAAACAATGAAACAATCTGACGATTGACTCCTTAAGGCACATGGTGACATTTGCGCTTCTTACTCATTGCAGAAGGATGCACTTTCTTCGATTAAAATATATTCTAAAGATACACAAGGAATGTACTCAATACTCCTTATTAAACCATTATTCATTCATGTTATAATACATATATATAGGCTACATTTAAGTTTTTCCCATTTAGGCTACATCGATTTGTGGTGGGGACGTATTATTTATTGAGTTTACTCACCTCATCTATTCTAACACATGAAAATAAAAACGATAAATATGCATACACTTGCTAAACACATGTTACTTCTATAATCTACTGATGTGAAAATGTCCATTGTTGACTAAAGAACACAATCTTACCAATTGTAGAGTCGTGACGTTCTTGCTTGAGATCAATTCCGTAGATCAATAATACCCCCCAAAATATGAAGTTATTCTCTTTATTTTGTGTTAAACCTGCGGCTTATATTAAATTAAAGCTTTTGGATAATGCGCGCTCTCTATTTCCCTCTCGTATAAATTTTGTCGAATGAGAAATGGACGGCGTTTGTAAACGGGCTCTTACTGAGCTATGGGGGTCGTATTGGTTCCGCCTCCTTCGAGCTTACTGTCCTATTCGTTAACACTACTTTCTTTACGCGTGGCGGAAAAAGAGTTAGGCAACAGGCACCAGGCAGTTCTCTCTACCTTAGTCAATTTTCCCATACTTATAGTGTAGCTTATTTCTCTCTTTAGCACTGGGCAAATGTTCTTTAGTAGTACTTGGATTCCACAAAAACTGAGAACTATTCACGTTCCATAAATGGGGGTTTAACGGTTCCTAAAACCACACTTGCATATAGGAACTACCAACACTTGTTTAGTCTTCCATCATTTATGTATAGGGTATATGTTTATGCCTATACTCTTCAGCCTGTCGACAAAGGGTACTAGTCCTCTGGACATTTGACATCCAGGCCTTTGTCAGGAGCGTGTTGGGCCTGGGGAATGTGTATTTCTGTAGCTGCCACGGAGCGCTCTGCGGGAACAATAGTTTGTCTGAAGCTCTTTCCCCTCTATATGAAGGTGGGGAGGTCAGTATTGGATCCGACAGATGCATGGGCTTGCTGCACCCCCCCCCCCCCCCCCCTTCACTAATTGGTTTAATTGAATGGTTCCACAGCAGGCTGGGGTGACGGTGGCACTACACTGGCTCATGCTCGCCCCTTTTGGTTTCCACCTTCATTCGTATGAGTTTGGGGATTTTCGCACGGTTTGTGCATATGTGTGACTGTATGTGTATGTGTGTGTGTGTGTCGTGTGTATTGCCACCAAGTCCTCTGTGCGATCAGAGAAGAGCAGAGCGAGTCCCTGAGAGCTCCACGGCAACAAGCCGAGGAAAGAAAAACCCAGTATAGCGACATCATCCACTTCACATAATACAATCATTTGTCAGGAAAGGTTTTTTTTGCTGTCTAACAGGCTTTGTGAGGTACAATGGGGAAGATGGATTTGTCTTTCCTTTTTCTGATCTGGTAACCGAAGAGAGGCTGCTGGGAGGATTCTCATGGTGTGAAGACGCCCTGTGGTCCAGACGAGGCCAGCTCTGATTTAGTGGCTGGCCTTATTATGTGCACTGTGCCAGTCCACAACAGATACAGCACGGTGAGATTCTCAGGCTGTTACAGAGGTATATAGTACTACTGACCTTTCTGTGATCGACAACAAAAGAGTTATCCAAGATTGCTTACCCTGTTGTGAAGCCAACAGGACTTTGTAGCAGAAGACATAACCTTCTAATACACAGAAATTGACCAGGAACCACTGTCCACTGCCTTGTTAAAGTGACAGAATTAGAACAGATGTTCTCACATATTAGTACTATAATGTCTATATCGATATGAATCAATGGGTTCCAGAGGACACGCAGTGGTGACAGGCATGTAACAAAATGGTTACAACCGTCCAACTGACTCTTGTGCCATAAGGAGGATGAGCATGTGCACATTGTTGACTTAAAAAGCTTACTCAATACGTCACTCTTCACTGTACAACAGTTCTTTCATGTTATCTCCGGAGTCACTATGTTTACTCACCACATACTGTTTGCTGTTCCAAGAGTCCTCAAATATACACAGATAGATGCACTATCTAGGTTAACCCTCGTGCTGCCTTCGGGTCACATGACCCAAAGGTTCATAACGAACCATTGTTGTGTTTACCCAATTTTACCCAATACAAAAACAAATAAAAATAATTTTCTTTTAACCATTCCAATGTGGGGGGTCTGAGACAGCCCGACAGTTAAAAGAAAATGCTTCACTTTGTTTTTGTATGAGGTAAATTTGTCGCAATACGACGGTGGGTCACAATGACTGATGGGTCAGAATGACCCGAAGATAACACAAGGGTTAAGCACACAAGTTTGACCATCAACCGAACGATATCCACTACCCTCATTTCAACTACTGCAGACAAGGGGTATACAGTAGTTGAGAGAAACTTCAGAAGTCATTGAGACGTCATTACACTACTGTCATGTGTGACCCATCAGGTCACCATTAGACCAAGAGGACATCCAAGTCCAAGTGGGATATTGAGGTCTAAAGGTCTCAGACCAGATAACGTCTCATGCGAATGTAGTTCGAAACCACCTCCACTGTAGCAACCAATGGAAAACTTGTGGCTTGTGACATACACACAGACATGCAACGACAATCCGATCCATTGCCAGATTGTACTTTTGAAAAATATTGTTTCTTATTTGTCCTATTATTTATTACATGATCAGCAATTAGACGTCTTCAAGCAGTATTTTCTGAACTGATTGAACAACTAAGGATTTGCTTGTATTTCCTAACTTAACTCTAAGGGAGTCAGGTGGCTGAGCGGTTAGGGAATCGGGCTAGTAATCTGAAGGTTGCCAGTTCGATTCCTGGCCGTGCCAAATGACGTTGTGTCCTTGGGCAAGGCACTTCACCCTACTTGCCTCGGGGGGAATGTCCCTGTACTTACTGTAAGTCGCTCTGGATAAGAGCGTCTGCTAAATGTAAACTTCAACTCCTTTAGAACATATTTCTGAGCAACACCATCACAGCATTATTGTAACAATTTTTCAACAGACAATTTTGTCGATCAACTGAATTTGAGTGTGCCCAAAATATGTCCAGTCTTATGCAATACATGTCTAAGACGTGTAGTCATGCAAGTAACTAATTGTGATTTGACATATCAAAATATAAACTTTAATTGAAGTAATATGCAGGCACAAAATGACTTATTTACAGTTTTAGTCTGACCTCCCTGATACCCAGAAAACCAAAAAAGGATCTTGGGAAAATTAATTTCTCCTCACCCAGAGTTCATGCTGTAAGGTGTATTTAGTGAAAGGGTTGCCTTGAAAACATTTCAAAGAACAGGGGGATAAAGAATGGCTAAAGGGATTTAAATGTCTCAGAGTGGGAACAAGTCTATAATTAATACCCCCTCCCTGAGTCTCTGTTGGCCCAATCTCAACAGGAGAGACATATCAAAGCCCTGAAGTGCCAGCGGGGGGAGGAACCATCACACAGAGAGGGAGGAATGTGTTTGTCTTCCATGAGATGCCAGGCCCAGGCACCAGTCTTACCACACTGTCTACCATGAGATGCCAGGCCCAGGCACCAGTCTTACCACACTGTCTACCATGAGATGCCAGGCCCAGGCACCAGTCTTACCACACTGTCTACCATGAGATGCTAGGCCCAGGCACCAGTCTTACCACACTGTCTACCATGAGATGCCAGGCCCAGGCACCAGTCTTACCACACTGTCTACCATGAGATGCCAGGCCCAGGCACCAGTCTTACCACACTGTCTACCATGAGATGCCAGGCCCAGGCACCAGTCTTACCACACTGTCTACCATGAGATGCCAGGCCCAGGCACCAGTCTTACCACACTGTCTACCATGAGATGCCAGGCCCAGGCACCAGTCTTACCACACTGTCTACCATGAGATGCCAGGCCCAGGCACCAGTCTTACCACACTGTCTACCATGAGATGCCAGGCCCAGGCACCAGTCTTACCACACTGTCTACCATGAGATGCCAGGCCCAGGCACAAGTCTTACCACACTGTCTACCATGAGATGCTAGGCCCAGGCACCAGTCTTACCACACTGTCTACCATGAGATGCCAGGCACCAGTCTTACCACACTGTCTACCATGAGATGCCAGGCCCAGGCACCAGTCTTACCACACTGTCTACCATGAGATGCCAGGCCCAGGCACCAGTCTTACCACACTGTCTACCATGAGATGCCAGGCCCAGGCACCAGTCTTACCACACTGTCTACCATGAGATGCCAGGCCCAGGCACCAGTCTTACCACACTGTCTACCATGAGATGCCAGGCCCAGGCACAAGTCTTACCACACTGTCTACCATGAGATGCTAGGCCCAGGCACCAGTCTTACCACACTGTCTACCATGAGATGCCAGGCACCAGTCTTACCACACTGTCTACCATGAGATGCCAGGCCCAGGCACCAGTCTTACCACACTGTCTACCATGAGATGCCAGACCCAGGCACCAGTCTTACCACACTGTCTACCATGAGATGCCAGGCCCAGGCACAAGTCTTACCACACTGTCTACCATGAGATGCCAGGCCCAGGCACCAGTCTTACCACACTGTCTACCATGAGATGCCAGGCCCAGGCACCAGTCTTACCACACTGTCTACCATGAGATGCCAGGCCCAGGCACCAGTCTTACCACACTGTCTACCATGAGATGCCAGGCCCAGGCACCAGTCTTACCACACTGTCTACCATGAGATGCCAGGCCCAGGCACCAGTCTTACCACACTGTCTACCATGAGATGCCAGGCCCAGGCACCAGTCTTACCACACTGTCTACCATGAGATGCCAGGCCCAGGCACCAGTCTTACCACACTGTCTACCATGAGATGCCAGGCCCAGGCACCAGTCTTACCACACTGTCTACCATGAGATGCCAGGCCCAGGCACCAGTCTTACCACACTGTCTACCATGAGATGCCAGGCCCAGGCACCAGTCTTACCACACTGTCTACCATGAGATGCCAGGCCCAGGCACCAGTCTTACCACACTGTCTACCATGAGATGCCAGACCCAGGCACCAGTCTTACCACACTGTCTACCATGAGATGCCAGGCCCAGGCACCAGTCTTACCACACTGTCTACCATGAGATGCCAGGCCCAGGCACCAGTCTTACCACACTGTCTACCATGAGATGCCAGGCCCAGGCACCAGTCTTACCACACTGTCTACCATGAGATGCCAGGCCCAGGCACCAGTCTTACCACACTGTCTACCATGAGATGCCAGACCCAGGCACCAGTCTTACCACACTGTCTACCATGAGATGCCAGGCCCAGGCACCAGTCGTACCACACTGTCTACCATGAGATGCCAGGCCCAGGCACCAGTCTTACCACACTGTCTACCATGAGATGCCAGGCCCAGGCACCAGTCTTACCACACTGTCTACCATGAGATGCCAGGCCCAGGCACCAGTCTTACCACACTGTCTACCATGAGATGCCAGGCCCAGGCACCAGTCTTACCACACTGTCTACCATGAGATGCCAGGCCCAGGCACCAGTCTTACCACACTGTCTACCATGAGATGCCAGGCCCAGGCACAAGTCTTACCACACTGTCTACCATGAGATGCTAGGCCCAGGCACCAGTCTTACCACACTGTCTACCATGAGATGCCAGGCACCAGTCTTACCACACTGTCTACCATGAGATGCCAGGCCCAGGCACCAGTCTTACCACACTGTCTACCATGAGATGCCAGGCCCAGGCACCAGTCTTACCACACTGTCTACCATGAGATGCCAGGCCCAGGCACCAGTCTTACCACACTGTCTACCATGAGATGCCAGGCCCAGGCACAAGTCTTACCACACTGTCTACCATGAGATGCTAGGCCCAGGCACCAGTCTTACCACACTGTCTACCATGAGATGCCAGGCACCAGTCTTACCACACTGTCTACCATGAGATGCCAGGCCCAGGCACCAGTCTTACCACACTGTCTACCATGAGATGCCAGACCCAGGCACCAGTCTTACCACACTGTCTACCATGAGATGCCAGGCCCAGGCACCAGTCTTACCACACTGTCTACCATGAGATGCCAGGCCCAGGCACCAGTCTTACCACACTGTCTACCATGAGATGCCAGGCCCAGGCACCAGTCTTACCACACTGTCTACCATGAGATGCCAGGCCCAGGCACCAGTCTTACCACACTGTCTACCATGAGATGCCAGGCCCAGGCACCAGTCTTACCACACTGTCTACCATGAGATGCCAGACCCAGGCACCAGTCTTACCACACTGTCTACCATGAGATGCCAGGCCCAGGCACCAGTCTTACCACACTGTCTACCATGAGATGCCAGGCCCAGGCACCAGTCTTACCACACTGTCTACCATGAGATGCCAGGCCCAGGCACCAGTCTTACCACACTGTCTACCATGAGATGCCAGGCCCAGGCACCAGCCCCACCATCCTGCCTGCTGGTGGAAGCTTGGTGAAGCAAGTCTGATCAGGCTGCAATGCCTGAGAGAATACAGTGGACATCTGTTATGCCAATTTAAAGAGTACAATAGATAGTTTCATGAGATGGGCTTATATGCATAAATCAATGATAACAACTTTGCACTCAAACCCCAAACATGAGGTTAAGCACAGTTTGAGATTATATAAGCCCAATGACAGATATGTGCATGGCTCTTATTTGAGGACAGCACCTCAACAACTCCTGATCAGAACCATGCGCTGAGTTGTTGAGTTCACAGATGGTTTTGGGTTCACAGGTGGGCCCGGGAGACATCTCCCAACAGTACTGGGTAGCCGAGAACAGCGAACCAGAGGAAACCAGAGCTTTCCGAGAGCCATGGGAGGTGCATTGTGGGATGTTGGGAGACCTGTAACCAAACTCTGGCTTACCCAAGCTCTGGATCCCTAGGTAAACAGACGCTCCCTGCTTGGTCCAGTGGTATTCTGGTCCCCTGTGTGAACCAAAACCGTGAACAGAGAAGCTCTTTGTCCAAAGCGCACCAGGATGCTCCTACCTCCTGCTCCCTCATAAGGAACTGGTGTCCCCCACGCCCAGGACCAGACCTGCTTCAGACCTCCTGGAGCAGAACTTGACCTGAGCCCAGGCTTTTTCAATTTCACTCAGTTTGTTTGGACAAATAAGGCATTGCCTGATATCTTGAAAGTAGAAAAGGTTGAGAAGGCAGATAGAAAAAGAATCCCCACATGGGATGTCTGGAGCTAGATGACAGGGGAGCAATGATAATAGAACGATGATTACACAGAGATGCAGCTCACCACATGAGTCGGATCAGTTACAGTTATGTCATGTACAGTAGGTATGGTTATCACAGCTTTGGAACATTTGTATCTGTGGAGTTTTATCCCAGGGGGGGGGAAGAAGTACCACAACCACTAATGAGCCCCATCATCTGATGAAGCCCACCTGTGAGAAAGGATTTCTCCTCAGACTTAGAAATCCAATGGAAAATACATTTCCATACATCTCCCCACACATACCACCATGCCCAAAAACAGTCCTCAATCCCACAAATCCAGAAGAACAAAAGGTAAAAACAGTGCAAACAGGACTTCTCCAAACATCCAACTCATAAACAAGCTCCCCAAATATGGACTTTGGGTCATGTTTTAGGTTCTATATATAGATTTATTTTCATTAACCATTACCAGGTATAATCAGCTGTCATTCTGAACAGCACAGCCATTAAACTATATTTCTTTACACACACCTGAGCACATTTGTAGCAACTTGTTTGAAAATAATCTATAACAGTGTCCATCTAAAAATGGTATTCACTTAGAACAGCAAACACAGTTCTGAATACCCACAGAGCTGTGTTGTCTTCCACCTCCCAGAGTGGCCCTAATGACTGTTTCTGGAAATTAACCCAATATCTATTAATCTGATTTCAAACAAGGAACTTAAAAAGGAAAGTAACACTACATAAATATTTGTGAAGCGGGAAATAAACAAATAGTTCATCAAACAAACCAGATGGTTGTATGTTGTTTAAGAAGTATTTGTCTAGACATCATCTTGTTGTTGTAAGTACTCTACAAGGAGTGGACCTGGGAGTCTTCCATGGGAACCATCAGAGAGCATTCATAACTGTTACATCTCAGCACTTAAACAGAGCTGGGATAATAACAGTACAGCGACAATACACCAATTTGGGAGGGCGGTCATCACAGTCAAACGTGCTATTCTGTAAACAGACATGAGAGCTGGTCAAATCTTCTTTTCACAATGACAGACAACCGAAACAAAATGGTCTCCTCTTATGCGAGAGAAGACAAAGGAATCAAGCACTGAGCTTCAACCCTGTCCATGCTCAGTCCCTTAGATCAGTGCTCCTTGTCAGTTGCCATGGCAGCAGGTGCCTTATAGAATGTAGACATCCAGCTCAGTCTATGCCTTCGTTCCCATTCTGTACATGTTGTTCTTCTCACTGGTGGTGTGGTGATTTATTCTATTAACGCTCACTAGTTACAGAAGTCTAGTGTAGGGACTGTATCTCTATAACTAACGTACTGTGGGAGGGAAAATCTTATTTCTGAACAACAGAGGCCAAGCTTTGCGGTCACTTATTTACGTGGAAGAACATGTTGCTAAATACTCTGGTCAGGAGTTCACAGGCTGTCCTAAACTTTGGTTGTGGACAATGTGAAACACGGAATTTCACATGACAGCGAATGGGAAATGCTCCAGAAAAAAAAACATCAAAGGACCCTTGGGTTTTAAAAACAGTCTGTCTCTGATGGCATTCACTGGAGGTCAACTCAGACCATGTACGAGATAGCAAAGACAACAACAATGACTCAGGGTAAAAGTAATTTGTACAGTCCACTCTGACCAACAAGTCATTAGTTGTTTGTGCCATGGACACAATGGTACACAACAAGGTGAAAATGAAGCTTTAAAATAGACCTGGAACTAGATGTGAGACTAGAGGTTGTGGAATCAGACCGAAACATAAACATACATCTGCCTTTTCTTAACAGAGGAACAGTATTCAAATAATAAAGGAAATCTCAAAAACTGGCACCTTATCTGAACGCTTTGGCATGTTCTCTGTGTGACCTGGCACCGTATCTCTGATTTGAAAGAAGACACAATAAAATATAGTATTAGTATTTTGTAATATTGTCTGGCTCGTCACGGTTCAATGCGAACAGTGCTTGTTTTCCTAAATATCTATTAAAAAAACTATGGTTTTCATCAAGTGAATCAACTGAAATACATAACTGTATAGTATTTAAAATGATCCATCTGACATTACATTATTTGAAGTAAACATGAACTGAAATATCTATTATGTTTATTGCTTTGTAACTGATTCCAGAAGACCGTAATCTGCATACACATTCCAAAATGAGTATAAGTCTGTTTCATAAAACATGAAGCATTGCTAGTGCCCCCCAGTGGTAACACTGGGAATGTGTACACAGGAAAAATACGAGAAGATTTGCTACTTTGGTTAAGAGAAGAAGTGTCCAGTTCAATGGCCAGTAATCGAGAGGCAGGAGTTATCTATTCTTCTCTAGTGCTCAGAGTCCAATGCTGAAGCTCTGACCGTGTGGTAGCTGCATGTGTTCCTGGTGAGAGGAGCCCACGGTCCACCCCCTCTGCTGTCTCCTCCGGCAGGTCCAAACACAGAGGAGGCCGGGTCGAGGTGGGGCTGACGGGCCGGACGCCCCCCCACCGCCCCCCACCACCAGGTCTCTCCTTGCAGCCCCAGCGGCCTCCCCCGGGGCCCCGCCGCCACACGCTCCCTCAGCAGCCCCACGTTCCACACGGCAAAGTGGCAGAGCGGCAGGCACACCAGCAGGAAGCCCAGCACGCACAGCGCGGCCACCAGGGGGCGCCCTCCGAAATCCAACACGCTGTAGATGTAGGGCTGCCCTGCCAGGTCGGTGAAGCCTCCCAGCCAGTAGAGCAGTACGAAGAGGACGTAGAGGCTGCCGGTGAGCAGGACGTAGGCCAGGTGGCAGAGGTGGACGGGCGTGGCCGACACAGCCAGGTCCAGCAGGCTCTGGAGGACGTTGACGGCGTGGAGGTTGATGCTGAAGGCAGACACGGGGTGGTGGGTGACGGGGTAGTTGACAGTCCAGTACAGCAGGGCGACGGTGAGGGAGAGGGAGCCCTGGGCGATGTGGAGGAACCACTGCAGACTGATAGAGAAGTCCAGAGTGGAAGGGAGCGGGCCCAGAGAATCTAGAGGAACATTGCATCCACATTCTGTCACACCTAGTCCCTAAATGTAACAGGGACACTTCACGGAAAGTGAATACTGGGCTATAATGAGTGAATTCAATGATAGTTTATTCAGAAGCATTAGTAATAGTAAAAAAAAGGATGTGGAATGTTTCTATGATTCGGAGGGCGATCTTACCAGGAGAGCTGTTCCCCTGCTGGACACGACAGCGCCGTCTGACGAGTGTGAAGCTGGCCACCAGGTTGCAGACAGCAGAGAGGAAGTACAGAGCCATGAGGGAGTAGCTGATGTGACTGAGGAAGATCAGACACTTGGCCGTGTTGAAGAGCAGCACAGTGTGCACGCACCAGCCCAGCGTGTAGAGCAGCGCCGCTACGCGATACACCAGCCAGGCCCACGGAGAGATGTTCCACTGAAGACGCCGAAAAGGACAACGTGTTTCGTTTAGCGAGACACTTTCATCCTAAACTACAGTAGAGGGGGGGGGGTCATTTGAACCCCGCGACCTCTTGATCTGTGGTCAACCATTCTACCACCGAATGAGATATCCACACAACAAACAGCTGGACATACCTGTGGACCATCAGGGGTTCACCCTGGTCTCCTCTGCTCTACTTACCCGGGGTTGAAGCAGCAGCTCCGGTAGTCCCGACGACAAGTGGAGCCTCTCCACCGTGAACTCATCCCTCAGGTTTTTAGTCCATCTTATCCCCATCTGTCTTTTGGGGTGCGAAATGTTTCAGAAGTGAGAGAAACAGACCCGCACCGTGGCATCCGATGAGAGGGACTGAACTGCAGTAGATGGTTTCACCGACTCCACACGTTTGAAACCGAATTCAGACTTGGTTCTACTTCATAAACTCTGTTAGCAGGGGAATACTGAGCTAGTTCTCTGCTCTTGAGCTAATCATGTAATTGCATTGAGCTACTGTACGCCCGGTAGCAGACTGTAATGTTAAACATGTGGGCCCTCATGCTGCTCATTGCAGACAGCTGTTGGACAACTTTTATAATGACAAGCAGACATCCTTTTGGACATCTGACATGTTCGGTCAAGTCCCGTCGTATCCCTTCACGATGCATTGCCAATTGGATGACACTCAAACAACAATCTTTTGTGCATTCTCTAGGACCACACTGAACAATTAGTCCTTGTTGATCCCCTTGTCCTGGTTGGTGTGAAGAATGGGACTTCTATACAGTCTACTGAGAGACACCACGGCCTCACTGCCGGCCGGCCAGTCCATTGGACAGCGATACACGACATGATCACATCCAATGGGTTTTGCCCCAGCTCAAGCACTTAAGAACTCAACTTAAGAACTCAATTTCAGTTTGGTCTCAGGCTCTATAACCGTTCAGTGGGATGTCATTACCTTTACCGTTGTGTGTCTGGGTTACCCGAGGGGGCTAAGGTGGTAAGTGGACAGTTGATGTTCGTCCAGATCAACATTCCAGAATGTTCTGGAGCTCAGCAGAAGGACAGGCTCACAGCATGACTAACTGCTTCAGACAGACTGTCCTTTCTTAACTTTAATCAGACGAGAGGCCATGCTTCAGGTGACGTCTGGCCTGAAGGCCTCTACGCAAACTGAGAATAATGAACCAGTCCACACAATTGTAATCATCAATCTCATTTACTGTCTGTACAGAGATTATTTCCATAGAAACTGTACAAATGATTAGAACATGCTAAAGTTTTTGAACACAGCATTCACTCACACACACCCCCCCTCCCCCTCCCCCCACCCAACCTTCCGCAAATAAAGAACTGTGTATATACAAATCATAAATTACATTATCTATAACTTACATTTGCTCAACTTAAGACATCTTTACCTCTACTGCAATGTTGGCACCTGTGCAGTGTATAAATCAATTCAAAAACTTGGTCTTGGTACAGTCATGTGTACTGTGAAAGACTTCTCTAGGCACCCTGCTTTTCCACCCCCGCCACCAGCTCCCATGAGACCAGGCCCAGGGTCAGGGTCAGGGTTTTCCCCAGGCCAGGCCAGGCCAGGCCAGGCGAGGGATCCTATGCAGCAGCGACAGGGGAGCGGTCACTCCATCTCAGTGAAACGAGCGAACATGGCTTTGCGGACGGCGTCTTTGTAGGTTTCGGAAGCGGACACGGTGTAGTTGCTGCCCTTGGTGCCCAGGCCGGCTCCTTTCGTCCTCAGCTGAGCCTGGAGGGGGAGGGCAGGGGAGCACAGTTCAGTCCGAGTCGTCACCACTGTGGTGGTCATCTGCCGAGCCCTGCTGAATGTCACACGGCCTACTGACGTGTTTGAAGCAGCGGCTGTGTGGGTCTAGCAGAGTGAGACTCAGAGTGAGAGAGACTCACCTGAATGGGTGCGGTGATGCCCTGCTGGTTACGTCCCAGGCCCTTGCCTTCCCTCCAGCCCATCGCCTGCAGCATCTTGTTCCCAATGTTGTCACTGTTCAGGCCGTCTTTGGTGGGCTGCTCGTAATTACTGCAGTTACGGAAAGTTCCCCCAAAAAATGATTGAATCCATTACTTTTGTTCTAGTTATTTAAAAACCCAATGAAGTTTACAGAGGACGAGGAGTTCAAACTTAGCATGTGGATAAGTGTAAGAGATTGTAAAATGAGTTCTTACACAACCGGTATGGGCTGGGTGAATTTCTTCTTTTTAGGTGCTGGGGGTTCGGGGATACCGTATTTCTCTCTCCTCTCTGCAGCCCGGTCTCTGTACTTCATCTAGACACAGAGAAGGGGGGGATCTCATGAACAGAACAAAACAAAACAACCCTGAAAAAAAAGAAGACTTTTCCTGCTGGACAAACGCTAGGCGGACAGAGCATGTCTGCAGAGCTGCCTGTGAAGCCAGTACCTCCGTCTCCTTCCTCTCCAGCTCCTCCAGCTCAGCCTCACTCAGCTTGGCCCTGCGGTGGACCTCCAGGTTTTGCTGGAGGGTGAGGAGAGACAAGTTACAACAGTAAGGAACTTCCCGTCCCGTTCACACACGAACGATCCCCCGCGTTTGTGCGCCCCGAGTCTTGAGAGTTTTAGGGAGTTCGTCAGCGTGGGTACCTTGTGGAGGTCAGAGAGCTGCTGGTGTCTCATCAGAGCGTCCTTGTTGGGGAACTGCCTCCTGCACAGCAGGCAGGCCATCTTCTTCCAGTCCGTCAGCTTGTCCTGACTCTCCTCACTGCTCTCTGGCTCTGCTGCCACATCCTCAGGGTCACTGTCCCCGCTGTAGGCTGCCACCAGACCACCCTGGACACACACACACGCGTTAGCAAACGACACCGCTGGATGGCATCTTCATACCATCCACTATTCCTGGCTCAGCGAATGGCAGTCTGACTACTGACAGGCAGCCCCCTCCCAGCTCTCTGTCCAGACAGGGCTCAGACGGGGCCGTCTGCAGGTGAACGCGGGGGCGAGTCTCTCACCTTGGCGGCGGCGGCGTCTGGGACCTCCTCTTCAATGCTTTTCACGGCTTCCGACACCAGCCTCTCTAAGGCTCCGGCCTGCTGCAAAGTCACACAGAGCGCTTACAAACGACGACAAAACCCGTCCTCAGAGCACTTCGTCCACCACCTGGGATGGGGGGGAAGTCACCCCGACACATACTTCCCGGGCTCGCCGGCAGGCCGAAGGGGGGAGATACCTTCTTCTCGAAGATGGTGAAGCAGGCGTCGGCGGCGGCCGCCTCCTTCTTCTCCTCGTGGCTGATTGGCTGGAAGCTGCTCTTGAAGTTCTCCTTCTGCTTGTTCAGGCTCTTGGCCCAGCGCTCCATGTCTTTCGCGATCTGCAAAAACATCGACAAACGGGGCGGTTGACCTCGACACCCTTTGTTGGGGGGGGACACGGGTAAAAAGCCCCACGCGGGGCAGGGTCCTGTGGCTCACCTGCTGGGCCGTCTTGCTCTTGGGCTTCTCGGCCTTGTCCTTCTTCTCCTTGGCCTCCTTGCCCGCCGCCGCGCTGGCGCCGGAGCCTCCGCTCTGCCCGGATGGGTTGGCGTCGGCCGAGGCGGGGACGTAGGCCTGCTTCTCGCCGTCCCAGTACAGGTACTGCTGGGTCTGGGAGTTGTAATAATACTGCAAGAGGGGACGGGGGGGAGCAGCCGTTATGAAACACGTCTCGAGGGCGTCTCAGGCTAGGAAAGACTTCTGCCACGTGACTACGGGGAACTCACGCAACGGGGGAGCGTTGCGTGAATTCCCCAGCGCGGCATTCAAAAAAGGAACAGCGTGTGTGGTGTTGTTGTTGTGGTGTGGGGGTCCTTACGTGGGTGTTTGGGTCATAGTAGAGACCCGTTTGAGGGTCGTAGTAGTAGCCCGAGGACTCGTCATACTGGTAGGTAGAGGTGTCTGGAGCTGCACAACGACACAGAACGAGACATTGAACGAAAAGCCCCCCAGTCCTGAGCACAGGTCGTCCTGGGTAGAAGCTGCCGCCTGGGTGTTGGAGAGGGAGGGGGTCCTACCTGAGGGGCTGTCACCCGTTCGTCCTGAGGCTGCCTGTGAGGCTGTGGGGGGGCCCGTGGAGGGGGGAGCCGTGAAGGGGGCAGCAGCTGAGAGTCCTCCGTGGGGCTTGTCCTCCAGCAGGCTGGGGGTGCTCTGGAGAAACACACACACACACTTACTGTGGGGCTCCGCTCACCAGGATTAACAAATGATCTTGTTTGGATGTGGTACGCATGTGAGTGACCCAGAAGCAGGCTGGCTGCTCCTGTGACTGGCTGGCTGGTGACAGAGCTTACTAGCGCGGCAGGCTGGCTGATGATGTGAGGCTGGTAGACCTGGGCCCCCTGGGAGATCACCACTCCCGCTGCTCCAGGCAGCACCTTCATACCTGGGGCCGCTGGACACACACACACAGGCTTTAACACCAGTTTTTAAGTACACCACTAACACCAGAGAACACACTGCAAAATGGGCAAAGCACACTGCTTGTGGAATTTTCGCCATACAAAGTCGTTGACAATCCATAAGCAAAGATTCATGCGATAAAGTACCCATGCACAATTCATTTTGAGTCGAAAGTCCACATATTTGAGGCATGATTCACCTGCTAAGAGTTTTGGTGAACATTTTTTTAATTACAGGACCAAACCAGCTATGCGAGCACTCGGGTGAGTCAAGCCGGGCACAGGGAGAGTTAAGAGCTCTCCACTTGAGTGTCTCTAGGGCTGCGTGTGCCGTTCCTTACCTCCTAGGATCCCATTCCCCAGGGAGGGCTCGGCTCCTGCGCCCTGCTGGTACATCTGGTAGTCCTGGCAACAAGAACGCAGTCAGACCACTGAAGCTGCTTGGGAGACATGCTGAACTTGACAGTTTCTATACGATCCTGAAATGAACTCTGGGTTTCCCTCACCTGGGCGAGGGGAACATAACCCTCCTGCAGGTAGCTGTACTCGGACACTCCTTCTAAACCCGGCTGTGCCTGGGAGAGAGCGACAAGCACATGAGCAACCTGTCTGTGTGTGTGTGTGTGAGACTGACAGTAGGACAGACACACAGAGAAAGAGACTGCGAGAGAGAGAGAGAGAGAGAGAGACTGCGAGAGAGAGAGAGAGACTGCGAGAGAGAGAGAGAGAGAGAGAGAGAGAGAGAGAGAGAGAGAGAGAGAGAGAGAGAGAGAGAGAGAGAGAGAGATCCGAGGTAGCTCCCCTACCTGGCTGGAGGACCACTGGGCAGCAGCGATGGCCGTGCTGGCCACAGAGAAGGCACTGATCCGGTTGCCGTCTGGCAGCAACAGGTCCCTGACGGAAGAGGAGGAGATCACGTCAGCCCAGGGGGAGAGGCGGGAGATATCAGAGAACCTTTTCCACTCCAAGCTGGGTGGGAGACAACCCCTGCAGGAGCTACAATATCTGCCACCCCCCCCCCCCCTTCCCTCCCCTCCCCATCCGGACCAACGAAACGCAGCACTCACTTCCTGGCACTCTTGGCGTAGTCCACACCGATGGTCTTCCCGTCCAGCTTGAGAGGGGGCTGCAGGCCCTGCAGGATGGTCAGCAGCTGAGACGCCTCCTATGGAGCAGAGAGAGAGAGGACGGTGTCAGCAGGCCACATACCCACCCCACCCAGAGTGGACACAGTGCAAGCAGCCGTGAGGACTCCTGGGGGGCTAGGCCCCGGGGATCTCGTACCAGGGGCGAGGAGAGCTGGACGAAGGCAAACCCTCGGTTCTGGCCCGTCTGCTTGTCCTTGATGAGGCGGACGTTGCCGGCCGACAGGTTGGCGTAGGGCGCCAGGGCCGCCATGATGTCCTCCACCGTGGAGAGGGGCGCGATGTTCCTCAGGATGATGGCTGGGGGGGGGGGGGGGGGGGACACACGCCGGTCATCGGAAGAAACAGAACCACTGGGGAGACACACCAGCAGAGCTCTGCTCTTCAGCGCACTTGTGTGTGTGTGTGTGTGTCCGGAGGGGTTCTTACTGTCGCCGTAGTAGTCCCCACATGTCTGGGTCTCCGGGACTCCGGCAGCGTTGCCGCCCTCAGACTCTGTGGAGACGGAGACAGAACGAGGCGGGGGGGGGAATTAGCACCACCGACACGGCGTCTGGGACGTCAACAGACAGGGGGGGATGGAGGCTGACTCCTGCCACGTGCGTTAAAAAGGCTTTTCAAAAAGGCTTTTCACCCGGTCTGCTGTCAATGATACTGAATGGGGGTTTGGGATTCATCAGTTCCTATGTTATGGGTAAACAGGAGCAGGGCTCTTGAGTTCTACAGCAGGTGCCCTTGGCCTCCAGTTTGCAGCCCCACGCCACTGGGCCTCATTCTGCCCAGAAGGGTGCAGGCAGAGCCGTATGCATGTCTATGCAGCTCTGGGTGCAAGGCGCGGGGGGGGGGGGGCTTCCTGATTCAGAAACTACTTACCAGATTTGGCTGCTCCACACCTGAAGCACTTCAGCCTCCTCCGGAAATTGTACAGGCCGCACTGTAAGCAACCGGTCACACCAGTTTTATTGGTAATACAGCTACTCAGGCCCTGAACAGAGCGGCCTCAGACAAGACGCTAAACTGTGCTTGCTCACTGAAAAAAAGGCTCAACCTGTGGTGGCGCCATGCAGAATCCCTGAGCCTATGGATGTCCACGCTAACGAAAAGGCCACCCTTCAGGACTACGAAGACACGCCGCTAACGTGTGTGTGCGAGCAGTGTCGGGGGGGGGGGGGGGTTGCCGGGGGGCATAGAACTTACTGTGTTGCAGAGCCAGTCCTCAAACTTGTGCCTGGGGTTGCTGTAGTGCATGGCCACAATTTTCCCATGGACGGCCAGAAGATTCTGCAAGAAGGGAAGCGACGGTTACTTGGGAGCTTCCACGCCTGGCGCAGGACTCATTCTAGCTGCACCCAGAGAGCAAGCAGTGTTGGCAGGGATGGACGGGGGGGAGAGGGCCCCCCTTTGGTTTGTGTCAGAGACGGGAGGATGTGTATGTGAGTGTGTAATGCAGGGTTTCTAAAAGGTGTTTGGGACCCGGGTGCCCCGGCTGAGCCGGAGCAGTGTGTCAAATGGAACCCTGACAGAGATTCTTAGAACACCTGCACTTTGGATGCTTTCTTAAACCCAAGTATAGATTTCCCACCACAGACCACAGGATGAATAAAATAAAATAAAAACTGTGCCACGAAGGACATTTTGAGAGGGTGGCAGAAATGCTCTTAAACAATGATTAGACATACTGATCCCCCAAAGCCTACGTTCCATAATACTGGATTGCACACTTATGTTTAAACAAAAAAAAAAAGCAGAGCCTCAATAGCATTTTTCAACATCACTCTGTATTCCCTTTCAAACTTTTCATTCAATCACTTTGGTTGCATTTTGGTTATCTTTTTTTTTTTCTTTCAGATCCCCAAGGTATAAAACTAGACTTGGCGATTGTGAAGCAACCTGATTGGTCTCCATCCATCGGGTAGCATCTTGCAAGTGATAAAACTCCACGAAGGCGAAACCTCGGCTTATACCTAGAGACAGCATTCAAATATAGACGGGAGGCGTGTTAGTTAAAGTCCATGGGCACAACATTCAAACTCTGTCACAAACTGCTTCACGACCCAGGCACAGGGCGCCTTATGGGTTTTTACCATAGCAAGTGATCCTGTAGGACGCCAATCATCTCCTGTGGGCCTCATTGACTGTTTTTGTCCATTAGAAACACTAGACCTGGATCGGCTGCTGTTCTCACTTACCTTTGTGATCCCACATCCTGCCAGACTAACATGTCTGTCAGCATTTGGCAGTACACTTGAGGTCATAAGGAGGACTGACAACTACATTGCTATGGCAAAACGGGTCTAAACTGAAGCAGATTGGCCCTGTGGTCAAAGATGGGGGAGGGGGAGGGGGGGGGGAGGGACTCCGTGGCACGCCGAGCTCTCACCTGTTCTCTTTTTCATCAGTCTGACGTCGACTGGCTGGGGTCCTTCCAGCTGGTCCAACGCAGCCCGGATCTGATAGACACACAACATGTCACCCATCATACCCGTCACCTTTCTCTGTCTGGCATCAGTAGCATGAGACCTCTGGAGCGGGGGGGGGGGGGTCGATCCTGGTCCCTCAGGGGTCCACCTGTCCCTGTACGTTTTGCGACGCTTCCCTGCTCCGGCACGTCTGGTTCGAATGAAGGGTCGAGGGACCAGGATCGAAACGCCCCCCCCCCTGGCTCTAAAACGGAGGGATGTCAGGAGAAGGACTCACGTCAGCCTCTGTGACATGGAGAGACAGGCCCCGGAGCATGATGGTCTTGCTCTCCTTCTCCTCCCCGGGGTCTCCCCTGTAGTCCTGCTCTGGGTAGTCTCCATCAGAGTGATAGCCGTCTTCCGAGCGGTCGCTGTTGCGGCGCTTTCTCTCCCTCTGTTGGAATGGAAATGAGTAGAAGTACAATACTGAAGATCAAGGTTGGTTATCCGTGTACAAAAACCACAACATTTGACAGGGTCTGGAGTCTACCGGAGGGCTGTCTCTGTTCCCCCGGCGATCGACGTCATGGCAGTCGTTGCGTCTCTCTTCGCCCCAGCGGCCATGCTCTCGCTCCTGGTCTCTCCCACGTCTCTCCCGCCACTCTGACCCATCCCGTGATTGATCAGAGCCATACCTGCCACTGCGCTCTGTGCGACTGATTCTACTCATGACAAGAAAGGGGAATAGAATAACTGAGACAAGTGGCACAACATCTCTGTTTGCTTGTACACTACTTGTGCTCACCTAAGGGTCATAGAGAACCTCAATCCCTTCCACCATTACTCATCAGTCACATAGAAATGTATCCATACGTAACAAGACATACATGAAAACAGGTAGGCATGCCAAATTAAATATTTCACTAAACGCTATGTGACTAATTAACGAGTTTGTTGCTAGCTCGGCTACACATTCATGTTGCTGACGTGACGTTCTTCTGGTTTTAGAGAACACACTTAGACTTGCCTCTTATCAGCTCCCATTGCTGTCGGTGTCAGGGCTGCCAAGATAAACGGGGGACATTTGTATGAGAAATAACACCTTTCTGCGTTTGGCGCAAGCTAAAATGCCGGTGGAATATTTTGTGTTCAAGGTCACTGGTTCACCAGTCATTCAACACTGTCAATCCCAAAATATATAGTGCTAGCTAGCAATTAGCTAGCTAGCCTACTTCTGCACAGCTGATCTAGCTGCGCAGTTGTTAGCTAGCTAGCTCGCTAGCAAGTTCACCAACAAAAATGAAAGGCATCACTGTTATCATAAAACTTTTGATGTATGTAGACTCACCTTTGTCATATGTTAATGCAAACAACCTATCAACTGTGTTCAATAATGTTTTCTGATGAACCTTCAATGACTCTCATTTCACAAGAAATGGCTTGACAACGGTCAGTCGAGATACTTCTTCTTCCCAGAATGCACTTGGGAATATCGAACCTTTTCTTTGCATGCTGGGTATCGAAGTTTATCTTTCCTCTGCGACGTCCTACTAGGCTACATGTCAGTACAGTTAGCTCACTAGCTGACTAAATTGGTCTAGTTAGATTATCAGGCCAATGCCTAATATAGCTAACTACAACGTTAAAAATGGTATAGGTATTCTTAATTATACCTTATCCTGCTGGGTTTACGCTAATTTGTTCAAACATTTTCGGGTCCACAGTCCCAGTCCAGCAGTCCTGTAATTGATGGTAGGGTATTTCTTATCAAACGAGAACGAGCTCAGATAAGGCATTGTCGGTACATGTAGGCCCCGGTTCAGCTCTTTAGCACACTGTATCTCTGGATTATTTCGACCATAACTACATTTTAATACTAATAGGTGTGCTACTGCTACTATAGTTAAAAAGTTGTTAAAATAGAATTAAATTAAATTGTGCCATGTGTAAGCCTAATATACTGTACACCACACTGTAGAGCAGACACTAACTCTCATTTGGGTCAACAAGTATAAAAATACAACCAATAGGCCTAAGCAGTTTCTTGAAATTAATATTTATTTTTGCTCCATTCAAGTCTACTATATAATACTGTTAGGTTTAGGCATTGACCTTTTTCATCAGATACTCCACACACAAAATGGGGTTTCAAGGAGTGTCTTCATTTAGTAAACTTGGCTAAACAAAATATTACACAGGAGAACAAAGTCTGAAGGGTTATGGCCAGGGCTCTCAAGTTGTATCACAAAGGAGGGAGGGGGGGGGGGACTAGTGATGTTTTCTGATAGTTTAACTCTGTATTACTCGAGAAATGGTTGAAATGCGTGAGTCTCACGGCGAATGCGTGAGACTTCAGAGGCCTCATTATGACAAGGGCAGTAATGGCGGTTGGTGCAGGCAACAGGAGAAATGGGATAGCATAAGAAGCAAATGTGTGACTGAAGATTAACAGAGAAAAGGTGCTCAGTATAATTCCAGTGTTGGAACACACATACAGTTAGGTCCATAAATATTTGGACATTGACACAATTGATCATTTTGGCTCTGTATACCACCACAATGGATTTGAAATGAAACAATCAAGATGTGCTTTAAGTGCAGACTTTCAGCTTTAATTTCAGGGTATTTACATCCAAATCAGGTGAACGGTGTAGGAATTACAACACATTTTATATGTGGCCCCCCCCTTTTTAAGGGACCAAAAATAATTGGACAAACTAACATAATCATAAATCTAATTGTTACTTTTAATACTTGGTTGCAAATCCTTTGCAGTCAATGACAGCCTGAAGTCTGGAACACAGACATCACCAGACGCTGGGTTTCGTCCCTGGTGATGCGCTGCCAGGCCTCTACTGCAACTGTCTTCAGTTCCTGCTTGTTCTTGGGGCATTTTCCCTTCAGTTTTGTCTTTAGCAAGTGAAATGCATGCTCAATTGGATTTAGGTCAGGTGATTGACTTGGCCATTGCAGAAAATTCCACTTCTTTGCCTTAAAAAACTCTTTGGTTGCTTTCGCAGTATGCTTCGGGTCATTGTCCATCTGCACTGTGAAGCGCCGTCCTATGAGTTCTGAAGCATTTGGCTGAATCTGAGCAGATAATATTGCCAGAAACACTTCAGAATTCATCCTACTGCTTTTGTCAGCAGTCACATCATCGATAAATACAAGGGAACCAGTTCCATTGGCAGCCATACATGCCCACGCAATAACACTACCTCCACCATGCTTCACTGATGAGGTGGTATGCTTTGGATCATGAGCAGTTCCTTCCCCATACTCTTCTCTTCCCATCATTCTGGTACAAGTTGATCTTGGTCTCATCTGTCCATAGGATGTTGTTCCAGAACTGTACAGGCTCTTTTAGATGTTTTTTGGCAAACTCTAATCTGGTCTTCCTGTTTTTGAGACTCACCAATGGTTTACATCTTGTGGTGAACCCTCTGTATTTACTCTGGTGAAGTCTTCTCTTAATTGTTGACTTTAACACAGATACGCCTACCTCCTGGAGAGTGTTCTTGATCTGGCCAACTGTTGTGAAGGGGTTTTTCTTCACCAGGGAAAGAATTCTTCTGTCATCCACCACAGTTGTTTTCCGTGGTCTTCCGGGTCTTTTGGTGTTGCTGAGCTCACCAGTGCGTTCTTTCTTTTTAAGAATGTACCAAACAGTTGATTTGGCCACACCTAATGTTTTTGCTATCTCTCTGATAGGTTTGTTTTGATTTTTCAGCCTAACGATGGCTTGCTTCACTGATGGTGACAGCTCTTTGGACTTCATATTGAGAGTTGACAGCAACAGATTCCAAACACAAATACCATACTTGAAATGAACTCTAGACCTTTTATCTGCTCCTTGTCAATGAAATAACGAACTCCCATGAGGGAATAACATACACCTGGCCATGGAACAGCTGAGCAGCCAATTGTCCAATTACTTTTGGTCCCTTAAAAAGGGGGGGGGGCACATATAAAATGTGTTGTAATTCCTACACCGTTCACCTGATTTGGATGTAAATACCCTGAAATTAAAGCTGAAAGTCTGCACTTAAAGAACATCTTGATTGTTTCATTTCAAATCCATTGTGGTGGTATACAGAGCCAAAATGATGAAAATTGTGTCAATGTCCAAATATTTATGGACCTAACTGTATCTACTTCCACCAGTGAGGGCAAGTGTTGGACAGTTAATTTCACCCTCTTAAGAAGCTCCTTGATATCAGCTTCAATGTTGCTGGTCAGGAACTTTCTGCTATAGCGCTTCTATGGTTCTCCATCAGGGCCAACCAGGAACCTTTCAAAATTCCAAGCAATGTCATTCCTGCAGACTGGGCTCCAAATGATCAACTTGGGGTTGGTCATGAGGGCCATGGAGTCATCACTGGGCAGCTTTTCCATTTAGAGAGGCAAACAAGGGGTGGGCATTCTTTATAATCACATTTAGGCTCAAAGCCATTGCCTGGACGGATGTACTTAAGGGCCTTAAGGATCTCATCATTCTTGCATACTTCCTGTTGAGGAGAGTACAGTTTGTACACAGTTAACAATCCCTTACACAGTAATAGCAGTTTGTTGAAAATAATACCAACCAAATTAAAATTATAACTGCAAGTGTAATCTTTTCATTTGCAATCACTGATTCATTGGCAGCAGGGACAACCTTGTAATCACTTTTGAGGGGTGCAGGGGTCTGTTGAGTAATTTTGATGTCAGGTTGATCTGGGCCATTTCTATTTTTTCCACTAAAGTTCTCCTCTCAAAAGGATTTTGGAGAAGTATCTGACAGAAATTGAGAATGGCTGAAGTCTGGTGTCTTGAGTCATCATTTTCTATAATGTAACGTAGGCCCTACAGTTGCACAATCACTGTAGACTCTACTTGGGGCGATTATTTCAGCGCCCTTTAGAAATAATTTTCGAGGACGCTGATTGGCTAAATATGTGTTGCTATGGTAGGCTATATGTTATCAGATTGGACAGAACTGGTTTAGTTAACTTCGCATGGAACTAAATAGAAACAGAAAGTATCTGGTCGCTCTTACAGAGGAATTGCTTCATCTCACAAACAACGATCAAGAAAGTTAACGTCAAACTATTTTGTCATTCTCAGGATAACTTGTAAAAATGAACAGCTCTGAAGACTACCAATTTGATTATGAGGACTACTACAGCAATGACATTGAAGAGCCATGCCAGATGATAAACCACCACAAGGTAGAGAGAGCACTGAAGCAATATGTCTACTCTGTCATCTGCATTCTGGGCTTCATCGGCAACGTCCTGGTGATCATCACCTACGCCTTCTACAAGAAGTCCAAGTCCATGACGGATGTCTACCTTCTCAACATGGCCATAGCAGACTTGCTGTTTGTGGTGGCCCTGCCTCTGATCATCTACAACGAGTACAGTGATTGGTCCATGGGGACAGAGGTCTGCAAACTGCTTCGCGGGGCCTACAGTGTCAACCTCTACAGCGGCATGCTGCTGCTAGCCTGCATCAGTGCCGACCGCTTCATCGCCATCGTCATGGGCCGCCGCTCCTCCAGGCTGCGCTCCCGGGCCCTCTACAGCGCTCTGGTCTGGGTCCTGGCCCTCCTCCTGTCAATCCCCACCTTCCTCTACTACGAGAGATACATACCATCACCCAGCAGTATCTCATTTGAGGGGCACGGGGTGTTTTTCTTGAACAAGACCTTTGAGGATGATTTCACCGTCTCGCCGGTGTGTGAGTTTAGTTTCCCGGACATCGAGACGGCCGATAAGATGAAAGTCCTGATCCCTAGCACCCAGATGGCCATAGGGTTCTTCCTCCCCTTACTGATCATGGGATTCTGCTACACCAGCATCATCATCACCCTGCTCCGGGTCAGGGGCTTCCAGAGACACAAGGCAGTGCGAGTAGTGCTGGCCGTGGTGGTGGTCTTCATCGCCTGCCACCTGCCTTACAACATCGCCCTGCTTTACGACACCATCACAATGTTCCATTTGCAAGACTGCAAGGATGTTGACCTTCTCCACACCATCAAGGCGGTCACGGAGAGCGTTGCCTACCTGCACTGCTGCCTCAACCCAGTCATGTACGCCTTTGTAAGGGTGAAGTTCAGGAAGCACTTCAGGAAGGTCGTGGAGGACCTCTGGTGCCCAGGGAAGAAGTACATCCAGCCCAGGCGCTTCTCCAGGGTCACATCGGAGATGTACGTCTCCTCCACACGCCGCTCTATGGACGCCTCTTCCACCATGTGAAGACTTCCGATTTTTATATTGTTTTATGTTATATATGTATTAGAATTAAGCTGGTCTGAAAGTTCAATAACAGAGGGGACCAGGGAAAGCCACACAGAGGAATGATCAATGTTTTTTGTTGTTTTGTTTTTGTTTGCAAAGGCTCGACCTATCGGTTACCAGACAGGTGTACCAGGGTACAGTTGTGATTATATAAATCTAATTTAGAAATGCCTCATGGCCTCCTTCAGCCAATCACGTTGAATAGTGAATGTTTTGTTGCGAGAGTTATCAGCACGTAGAGTAATATGTATGAACTGTATATTGGCAGATTTTTCCAACATCAACGTTTGAGATGTTGTTATTGCTGTCTGTGCATGAAGCCATAGAGAACACAGCTTTAATGGGATGTTTTTCTTACACTCAGGAAATGTATTGTTTATTATTTTAAACTAATTAAACATTTTACAGACTTTGTGTCACTTCTCTCAATTGACCACTTTTAACCAGAAATGTGGAGAGTATAATTGAACACTGGTCAGCTTTAAGCATGTTTCAACATAAAGTACATACAAATAACCAACATTGTAGTTATCACCAGCGCACAAAAGGTGGCGCCATTGCTTTCAGTGACTATGTTGCTCTGCTTGAAACTGCCTTGACCACTGAGATGAGTGACCTACCTGAATGTATGCCCTGTGCTTCTTGTGCTTCTTCTTGTGCTTCTTCACACAATGGTGAAGAAGTATAGGTCTCATTGTTTATCTATTAAATCAAGAGAAGTTGTTGAATACTACATTATATTACACACAATAGAAACCTGATTTGCGGAAGTGAAGTAAGGTGATGGAGAACTCTGGTATTTACTTATCTACTTATTTACTTATTTACTTGCTGTCTATATAGGAGTGGATGCTTAAAGATCTGACGCAGAGAAGAAGACCTTTTTTGTCCTGTGTCCCATACACCGCTCAACTACAGGCTTTATTACCACACCACCAATTCACTGCGTGAATGCCAACAACAAGTCATTCAATCACATACAGTTCACAGTTAGGATAACAACAACACAACTTATAGTCACTAACATCATCCATTGACAAACCTAATAAACAGAACCACAACACTCAACTCAAACATGCACACAACATTAATTAAACATGAAACAAGTATGAAAATCCACCACCCATAATCCTTTGCGCCAATAGCGCAAGTCAACAAACGACCACCCTTGGGTCGCTACATAGCCCCCACATGAGGGGTCAGTCGTCCCCCCGACAACCCCATCACCCAACAGGTAGTCCCTTAAGTGTCCTGGCCATAGCCGCCGCCGAGTTTTTCTCCTGGGACTGGAAGAAGGTGCGATCGGGGGGGGGGGGGGACATCCCCTTCTTACGCGTAGGGCAAGTAGGGCAATACACCCAGACCTTGTCATCAGGCCTGAAGGTCAGCTTCCGACACCGGGGGTCGTAGGCTCTTTTCTGCCGCACCCCAGAGTTAGCCTTGGCCTGACGGGTGTACTCATGGACCACTTGGAGGCGATCTATCAACCTCCGGTAGTAATCCACCTCCTTGACCAGCAATCTCCGGCTCGGGCGGGGTCCCGAAAACCAAGTCCACTGGTGTCCGTAGTTCCCGCCCAAACATGAGGGCAGCGGGTGTGCACTGGCTAGACTCCTGGACGGACGTCCGGTATGACCACAGGACCAGGGGCAGGTGGCTCTCCCAGTCCCGTTGATGTTGGCTGGTCAGGATGGCGAGCTGGGTAGCCAGGGTGTGGTGGAGAGGCGTCGTCCTCGTCTTGGACACTCCCAGCCACCGGCAAACCTCACTGAAGACCTGGGATTCCAAGTTTCGCCTCTGGTCACTATGGAGTTCCGCAGGGACCCCGAAGCGGGCAAACATCTCCTCTACTAGCCCTTCCGCAGTCGTGCTGGGACCGCCTACGCCTCCGGCCATTTGGTGAAATAATCCATGGCCACGAGGACGGAGCGGTTGCCGGAATCAGTCACTGGAAAGGGCCCAAGTATGTCCACTGCTACTAGCTCCATCAGAGCCCCCACCAGATACTGCTGCAATGGAGCATGGGAGCGCTGCGTAGGCCCTTTCTTAGTGGTGCAAGGGTCACAGCAGTGCACATACAGTGAGAGAGGGAGTTGAGGGAGGGTTCTTGTTGTCTGCAACTGACTGTGACACGGGTGTTGCTTACAGTTTTTTCCAATTGCTTAAGCACAATTTTGAAAACAGGGCTCACTTTGTCAAAACACAACACACGATTCACACAACTAGACACACAAGTAGCAGAACACCTCCAATCTTTTGCAAAATGAAACACTTCATTCAAAACTATACAATCATGTATAAAAACCCATTTCTGTCACTGTATGCCACACACATGGTTCATAAAATTGAAATCTGTTTGAATCAGTTACACACTGTAGTGAACATTTTTAAACACTTTTACACTAACTATTCTTTTCTAATGATATAACCTGCTTGATTTTGTCAGAGATATTGTTCCAGTAGAGTACGTACAAGTACGTGAATATGTTGACCAAACACAACACACAAGACTAGTACTGCACACTGCTGAAAATATTTACTGTATTTCTCCACATTGTATACATAAAGGTTGCATATTTCAAATTGAAAACTGTATAGTACGCTACATACTGTAAACACAGCAAATACATTTGTGGAGACGAATTAAAGTATTTAGCAATGAAATACAGTACATTGTTTCAATCATGGACTTCCGTGAATGTGTACAAAGTACTGATGTAATGCCTATTGTAGGCTACATGTTACTGTACAGTAGACAGTAGAGAATAGTAGTTTTCATCTGTGCTCTTGTTGAAATGTCCAAATTACTGTTGCAACAGTATATCTGCTGAGATTGGGCTAAACTCTCTGTCCAGCCTCTCTCAATGTTGCCCCATGGTTCACAACATGGTCAACCAATGTTCGAATGTCATTAGACAATGTAAATTTGCCCTTATTCCACGGCCTCCAGGTCTACCTCTCCCTACCACTCTTTCTCAACGGGCTCCCCCTCTCATCCTACCTCTTCCTGCAAGATTGCCTTCCATTTTTGATGAGGACAAGTACACTGACCTGTTGCCTTTTTATAGTGCTTACACCTGATTGGTATGTTTACAGTTTAGCACTTTAGTGCTTGTACACCTGACGCCCGTGTTTGATCCATTCGTTCACATATGTGGCATTTTACAAGGCAGTGTCTAAAAAAGGCAATGAAGTGACATAATCTTAAATTTCTGTGTCCAATGTAGAAAAGTGTGTTTAGTGATTTGCAAAACACTGTGTGTAGTATTTTGCTAATTGTGTGAGGATGAGAATGTGCTTATAGTTGTGCAGGTCTGGGGTTCTGTTTTGCTCCTTGAGTGTCAGATTTCACTAACTGTGTGTTATTTGTCATTTTTGTGTCTAAGCAATCGGAAAAAACTGTAATTTCCCCCCCTTCTTTTACATTTAGTCATTTAGCAGACACTTTTATCCAGAGCGACTTACATTAAGTACAGGGACATTCTCCCGAGGCAAGTAGGGTGAAGTGCCTTGCCCAAGGACACAACATCATTTTTCACGGCCGGAATCGAACCGGCAACCTTCAGATTACTAGCCCGATTCCCTAACCACTCAGCCACCTGACTCCTCTTCTTTTACGAGTACACTTCCTGGCGATGTGGCTGTCTCCCTGGAACTTAAAACACATAGGCTGCCCATCCTCTGTGTACCGGGGCTGAGTTCTGGGTCTATGTTTGATTTATTTCTTATACTGCCTGGCAACCACTCTAAGGATTTCATCTAGAGTAGCAGGCTGGTTCGCTGTATAGCAGCTACAGCAGAACACGGTGGCTCACTTCTCACCTCAGACTGCACTCGTCTACTCTTCACTATGCGAACACCTGAGGATTTATCATCCTCCATTGACCGTAGAATAGCTTCATTACGAACCTCCAGCATGCTAGAATCAGGCCTATCTCTGGTGAAGCTCTCATCTAAGAGCAGCATCTATAAACTGATCCCTAAGGATTGCTTTTTGATTAGGGAGGACTGTTTCACAACAGAACTTAAATTGCATCAATATAACAAGCATATTGTGTCCAGCTAAGAGCACAAAGAGTATGCTGAATGGGTGTTACGATTATGGGGGAGGGTCCTTGGAAAATGTTCAACCCTGTAAGGTGTCCCCGGCCCCAAAAAGTTTGAGAACCCCTGGCCTATAGAATCTCTGCCCTGAGATCCCACGGAGAACAAACAAAGCGGCTGTGTTGCTTATGTTTACGGGCTATCCTCTGGTCGGCAAATACCTTACAGCGGCTCAAACCAACCGTACAACAGTACATTTACGAATATTCTGTTAAGAGCTTTTACAACATTTTGTCAGGCAACGCCTTGCCTTATTAAGTTTCAACTGACCTTTTGTTGCAGCTGACAGTAATAGGTTATGTTCAGACATTGAGCAGACTAGTTCCAAATTACTTATTTGTTTATTGGGTCAGTGGAGTACAATTTTCGCCCCACCAGATTTAGAGACCCGTGGTGCCACCTTTAACCACCCTGAGAGGAGCAGTGCGGGAGAGGAGGAGTGAAAATCTGTTGAACGCTTTCTGGTCTTTACCAAGACAGACTTCTCACAGGCTGCTTCAGCAGCAGCAAGATCTGGTCCTGAGGAAAACAACATTGGGAACATTGATTATTAGTATACACACACACAAACACACACACACATTTTCTTCTAACTTAATAAAAAGATGCCAAATTGTACCATTATCCATCTCACTGGGCAGACTGGTTCTTCATCCTTCATCGGAGGAGAGGGGAGGAGAGGGGAGGGGAGGGGAGGAGGAGAAGAGAGGAGGGAAGGAGGGGAGGAGGGGAGGAGGGGAGGAGAGGAGAAGAGAGGGGGGGAGGGGAGGGGAGGGGAGGGGAGGGGATGGGAGGGGAGGGGAGAGGAGAGGAGAGGAGGAGAGGGGGGAGGATAGGAGAGGAGAGGAGAGGAGAGGAGAGGGGAGAGTAGAGGAGAGGAGAGGAGGGGAGTAGAGGAGGGGAGGAGGGGAGGGGAGAGGGGAGAGGGGAGAGGGGAGAGGGGAGAGGGGAGAGGGGAGAGGGGAGAGGGGAGAGGGGATGGGAAGGGAGGGGAGGGGAGGGGAAGAGGAGAGGGGTAGAGGGGAGGGGAGGATAGGAGAGGAGAGGAGAGAGGAGGGGAGGGGGGAGGAGAGGAGAGGAGAGGAGAGGAGAGGAGAGGGGAGGGGAGAGGAGAGGAGAGGAGAGAGGGGAGGAGAGGAGGGAGGAGAGGAGAAGGGAGGGGGGAGGAGAGGGGAGGAGGGGGGGGAGGGGAGGGGAGGAGGAGAGGAGGAGAGGGGGGAGGAGAGGAGAGGAGAAGGGAGGGTAGTAGAGGAGAGTAGAGGGGAGGGGTGGGAAGTGGAGAGAAGAGGAGGGGAGGAGGAGGAGAGGAGAGGGGAGGGGGGAGGAGAGGGAAGTAGAAGAGAGGGGAGTAGGGGAGAGGGGGGAGTGGAGGGGAGGGGGGAGGAGAGAGAGGAGAGGAGGAGAGGGGAGGGGAGAGTAGAGGAGGTCGTGTGTGTGTGTGTGTGTGTGTGTGTGAATGTCTATGCAAAGCCTGTGTAACAACCCTGGTCCCATCTTAGACCCTGTCCAGTCTGTACTTACAGATGAAGTCCTGGTGTGAAGATGTCTGTGCGTCAGGTTGGGCTGCCTTGGGCTTCGACTTGGATTTCTACATTTTACATTTTACAGAAGTAAAACCAGTTAGCAAAAAAAGGGGTCTCTGCACATCATAAGTACTAAACATGCTGTAACTCATTTAAAGACGGCTTAAAAACAATACAACCGACAAATAACCAAACAAAGTGAATGTAGGAAGACTACAAACATCAACAAAGCCACTGACTTATATTTAAAGTCAAACATGAAACATCATTCTGGATGTTAATGACCTACATTCTGTTTTTACCTTGAAACTGAAACGCAGCTTTTTGAAAAATGACAGCTTCTTCTTCTTCTTGTCCACCTGAAGGAGAGCACTCACTTCCTGGTCCTGTCCCACTGTGGAGGACTCAGACTCCTGGACTCCCAGACCTGTGGTGGAGGACTGGGAGCTCCCAGACAGGTTTTCAATCACCTGGTTCACCATGACCGTGGAGAGGAGACTCACGGCCTGCTGGAAGATCTCTGAGGAATCCTGGGAGGAGGAGCAGCTGGAGGGTGTGAGGCTGCAGACGGGCTCCTGCAGGAAGGGAAGGAGCAGGCGTCTCACTGACCGCTCAGCGAAGCCGTACACCAACTCAGAGGGGACGGCCGTCTCCGTCTGAGGGTTGCCGCGGTTACCGTGGTGCTTAATCAGCACCGTGTCTGAGAAGCTCCTCCTCTCCCCAGCCTGGGTTTGCAGCTGCAGCAGCTTGTTGTGTGCGGTCAGGAGGGCGTTCAGCTGGTCCAGCAGGTTTCTGGACAAGTCCCGGAGCCTGGCTGGGTCGAGTCTGGGATTTGAGGGCGCTAGCAGACGATGGTCCGACTTCACGCTGCCCAGGAGCGAGTCTACGACCCGACTTATGGTCTCACTGCTTCCGTCGACGGACTCCTCCGGAAGGTTGTCGTCGTCCCCCGTGTCGATAGTCGTGAGTCTGACGATCGGACAGCTGTCGAAAACGACCTGGACGTCGATCGGGGTCCCGGGCAGCGTGACCTGTTCAAACTCAAAAGCCTTCGACCTTTGGGTTTTGACAGGGGTCGACCTCTGACCCTCAATGCGCTCCAGAATCGGACTCTTCTTCTTGGCCTGAGTTAGGCTGCTGGATCCTCTCCTCGCGGCCACAGAGGCAGAAGAGTCCGTCCGTTCTGGGGTCGCCTCCCCCTCTGACGTGGCCTCATCTGGAGACGACTGGACATAGAAACAACTGATCTTTCTTTGTAATTCATCAATCAGCCTGAAGGCGAACAGCAGAGCCTGGGGCTTTGCGCCGGGCCCTCCTGCTGTTTCAGAAAGGGCCTGGATGTCATTCAGAAAGGCCTCGATGATCGCCGTAGCCTCCCGTTTCACATCTTGGCGGGTAAAGCCGACGGCGCCGCCCTCGGAGGTTGCGGTGGGTTTGCGGATCTCGATCGGACGAGTCCGCTCGGGAGACGTCGTCGAGTCGGACAGGCCTTTGGTCTTTGATCCGCGGGAACGCTGGGAGACGACGGGCTCCGTCTGGTCCGAGTCAGACGTGAGCTGGCTTTCAAAGGGAGAGGACTCCCTCAGCTGGTTGAGGATGCCGTCCACAAACAGCTCGCCCAGCTCCGGCGAGGATGAGCCCGTCCGGGCGGCAGAGGATAAGAACTGGACCTTGTTAGCCGCTCGCTTCAGTACGTGAAGTGTCGTCTCAGGTGGTCCGTTCTCTCTGCAGCTCTCCAGAGAGTCAGCGACGACGGAGGCTTCCTCGCTTCCCTCGGAAATCTCTCCTTTCATTTCTCCTTCAGTCTCTTCTTCACTGGAAATGAAGATGACATATTTTCTCTGGGCACACTGAACTCCCGCCCACATAAGACAGGCATTACACGAGGCTTTTCAGCGACGCTGAAAACAAACGTGAAGTCGTCTTGTCGTTCAATGTTATTTCTACAACACACACTCTTCTTCAGAGAACACATTCTTTCTTTCACTTGTCTTACTTCCCCTCCTTACTTATAAGCAAACACTATATTAGTTAATGATCCATCCTGACTGTATACAGTCTTCCCCTAGCCTTCGTCCCCCTTTCCCTTCTTCCTGCTCACATCTTCACAAGTCTCTCTGACCCTCTCCTCGTCTCCTCATCCATGGCCCTGATGTTCTCTGTGTCCTCCTGGACACGTTCACAGAGGACCTGATAATCTGGAGAGATTTGTCGCAGTAGCCCACGTAGTCCACATCGGATGGCCTTCTTACCCAGTGATTTGTGACAGTCCGGCATAGCAGAACACTTCTATAAGACCCGGGAACACATTGTAGATCTGAGATATCTAGACTCTGCAGTTGTGTCGTCAACAAGAGGTGGGGTGGCTACCTCTATGATTTATGACAGAAATCAATGTTTTACGTGGTGAGTAAAGGGTTTGAAAATGCCTTTGAGGAAACAAAATCCAAAGGAGCCCCCAAGACTCAAACAAACCACAACTTTGGAGAAAGGCACTCACAAGTACTATGCACGAGCACTCAGACCGTTTGACAATGCTTCCTACTGAGAGACTCTGTTCCAATCTCCCCCGGCTGAAAGCCCTCTGGTGGTCTTGCTTGTTCAACATCCTGAGAGACAGAGAGGGAGAGAGAGAGAGAGAGAGAGAGAGAGAGAGAGAGAGAGAGAGAGAGAGAGAGAGAGAGAGAGAGAGAGAGAGAGAGAGAGAGAGAGAGAGAGAGAGAGAGAGAGAGAAAGAGAGAGGGAGAGGGAGAGGGAGAGGGAGAGGGAGAGGGAGAGAGAGAGAGTTAATGTCACTGGATGTAAACATTGTGTAAACACAGTCTGCTTTCCTAGCATACTCACAGAAGAACAGGCTTCCCAGTCAGATGAGGGTGTGTGAGTGTTTGACTGAAGACAGTTTTGATCTCCTTAAACCGACTCTTATTGGCAGAGTCCACCACAAACACCAGGCCATGGCACCGGTGGTAGTAGTCTGCCCACAGGGTCCTGAGACCAGGATCCCCAGGCAGGTCCAGCAGGGTCATCTGGTAGCCTGCCAGAGTGAGCTCTACCTCAGACACACCAGTAGAGGCTGCTGCAGGAGAAACATTTACATTTAGCAGACGCTCTTATCCAGAGCGACTTACAGTAGGCTAAGTACAGGGACATTCTCCCCAGGCAAGTAGGGTGAAGTGCCTTGCCCAAGGACACAACGTCATTTCTGCACAGCCAGGAATCGAACCGGCAAACTTCTGATTAATAGCCCGATTCCCTAACCGCTCAGTCATCTGACCCCCATAAAACCAAAAAGTCAGTCAGCACTGGTGCTGTTACACATGATGACAAGGACTGTCAATCAGTTTACTAACCTGTAATCATTTGGAGTAATGACGTCTTTCCCGCGTCGTCAAGTCCAACCAATAACAAGGTTATTTTCCTCTTTGGAAACAAACTAAAAAACAAAAACAAAACAAAAAGTTATGTATATAACAGGGGTGTAACAATATACCATGGAACAATATATCGCAATACAAAATGTTACACAATATGTATCGTAGAGTTATGGCAATATTTTTACAATATGACGTCGGTTTGATCCTATTGGTTGAGCTACCAGCACGCAACCTACTCTGCACCTGCGTAATGCGTGCATTCATTGCGTTCACAGAAATCGCTTGAACTGAGTTAACTAAATTTTATGTACAACAAAGAAAATTATTGAAAATGTTTAATGTTTTGGAAATAAATCTGTTACAGTTTTTCTAGATTGCTAACATTTACATTTATTCATTTAGCAGACGCTTTTATCCAAAGCGACTTCCAAGAGAGAGCTTTACAAAGTGCATAGGTCACTGATCATAACAACAAGATAGCCACAAAACATTGCGAGTAGCCAAAACATGAAGCACACATTGTGAACAACCAAAGTAAGTGCCAAAGGGAAGAACCATAAGAGCATGTAGTTAAACAAGTTACAATTAAACAACATGAACCGCTATACATGTAAGTGTACCTGTGGAAAAAACAAGCAACAATAATAAAAACAATATATCACAGCGAGTACAAAAAAATTAAAACAGTTACCACTAACCACAAGAGCAACAAGTCTCTGAGCAAGAGTCATTGTGATCCTTGAGGAAACTAACATCGGGTCAAGCGAACCATTCCTAAGTACCGTCCTAAGTACACACACAAATGGTATGTGTAAGCCATCCTCACAAAACCATTTTGCCAAATCCCAGCAGAAAGACTATGTACCCCAGTCTTTAAACACAATTTACCCTTTTTGACACATTACTCAGGTTCATTCACACTTCTTTGCAAAAGTCTAAACACACCTCTCACTTTAAGACACTATTGTCAACATTATGTCATTTAGAAAACACTGCCATTTGATAAGTAAACTCAAACCAGTTTGACATGTGTAAGCACTAACAAGCAAAATTACTCAACAAGCAATCAGGGGTTTGTAATGAATACAAAGGTAAGCTCATCTGTACTTTTAGTACAGGTGAATTGTTTTTCACAATTGCTAAAACACTAAACCAAATTCTCTGAATAAAATGTTCAGTGGCCTAAACCCATTTGTCGAATCAGACACTCTTTTGGCAAAACTCTAAACACATTCTCATTCACTAAACACATTTTGCACTGCGATGCACTTGTGCTGCAAAATGGTACAGGCGGCAAACAGTAAACACAACTACAACACAGTTGTCATCTGTAAAACACAATGACTCAAAATTGTTCACACTTGTTTCTAATGGTGGTTTGGGTCAATGTCAGCTTTCACCGTGGTGTCCGTATACGAGAATAGTTCAACATCAACCAGCATTTTTTACTGTAAATGTTTGGGTATATGGGTTTCGGTATATACCAGGCGGAATTTCCTACAGGCAATAGAATTGGCCTGTGGTGACATAGGTGTGGAGTGTTTTCAAGGCTGGATCCAGCACACAAGAGGGTTTTTACCCCGTTTTTCTTTGCTCTTTGTTGACAGTACTAAGTTGTGATGGTTACTGTAATATTTTCAAATCAAATTTACAGTATTTGTATAGCCCTGTTTACAAGCAATGTCACAGAGGGCTTCACATACGCCCATAGAACTGCCCCTCAGCCAACCTCAACCCTCAAGGAAGGAAAAACTCCCAGAAAAACTCACTAGAGGAGAAAAAATGGAAGAAGCCTTGGGAGGAGCAATTCAGTGAGGGATCCCCTCCTCCAGAGACAGTTGGTGAAACAGGTGCAGAACACAAGCTCAACATAGTCATACATCAGGAAAGTGTCAATGGGTGTTGAAACACCAAAATCCAGTGTTTCAAAATCCAAAATCCATTTTATTTTTTTCTTCGTAAATGCATTTACTGTGTATACATAAACAAATTTGTCTTTACGTGTAACTTTACATGCCCTGGATGCTCTGTTCTCCATGTTGTTGTGTTGTTGTGTCTAATGATTGCTCCATAGTGTTTATATATTGATTTGCTGTGTTTATGATCTGAAAGCATTGTTTGATTTTGAGCACAGGTTACATGGTTTAGGGGCGAGTGTTTGATTTTGCCAGAAGAGTCAGGGATTTTGGAAATTGAGTTAGAAGATTTGGTTTTGTGTTTACAGTTTTGAGAAAATGGGTGACTGTTTCAAGAAATGTGTTTTACTGTAACAATTGTGGAAAAGCTGTATCATAGGAAGAGGCAGAATTGTCCGAATGAGAGGAGGTGGAAAAGGGAGAGGAAGAGGCAGAGGAAAAGTAAGAAGAACAACAATCTCAAATGAGATCCATGCCACACTATGACAGAAATCCATCCCTATGACAGAACCACCTTTCTCCAAGCCATGGAATGAACAGTACTGTAGCATACTCAAGCCCTGTTACCCAGGTGAAAATGCTTATTTCCTTGTTTTCTTAGTATTTGTTCCCCAAATTACAATTTACAGTAATTAATTTGTTTTTTTGACTAACAGTACTTACTACTATTTGTATACTGTGACCACTACAGTAACAAGAGCTCAACATGCAGTTGCTGTATAATGTAAATAGAAAATAAACAGCCTGTAAGAAGGACAAGGAAAAGGGTACAATGGGCCTGCCTCACAACTCTTGAGTCAACACCAGGTGATAAAAGATACACGAGGTCACACAACTCTGTGGGTCCAGAGGAGGGGAGACAGAACCTTCGAATAGTCTTCTCCACTTTCTAAATTTTCAAGACAAACTGTTTTGATCTAGGTGTTATATCTACATATTAAGGTACACATTCTGTGATGTTTTTTTACTTGTATCTCTACATTTTCGTCAAATTCCTGACGAGTGTGTCGAGAGATAGCCGGTCAATAACGCTGAACTTGAATGTAGTAGCTTTTCATCTAGCAATGAAAGCTATGGACACTGAACACACATGACATCATCGGTCTTAACCTGTGAGGTTCACAGCTGGAGCCGGCTCCCATCGTGCTACTCTGTAGATCAGGCAGCTGCGGGGTGAAGGTTGTAGATATGGTAGGATCTCAGTGATGTCAACAACCACTCTGGTCAAGTCCTGTCTTGGTCAAGTCCTGGTCTTGAGCAGTAGGTCTTCTGTAATCCATGTTCCATGAATCGTCTATAAGAAAACGTTCTGTTGAGTGACAAAACGATAGTGAGCGCCGCCGATGAATTTGCGGGAATTTATAGAGATGAGAGCCATTATGACGTCATAGAACCCGTCGATTCAGAGTGGTGAATCCGGGACAGGCTTGTTGCTAAACAACCTTTATGACATCATAGTAAATGAGCTTGTTTTGACTGAACAGGACGAACGTGGTGTACCCACGTGCAGGAATACACTGGGGATATAGCTATATGACATATATTATATATACCTACAGTACTGTGCAAAAGTCTTAGGAACAATAAAGATAAAAAAGGTTAAGGAAAAATGCTTTAAGAAATAATGAAATTTAACAAAAAAATTAGCAAAATTGCACTTTTATACTGCTGCACAAATAAAAAAAATTATATTACATATATTTCTTTGATTAAACGTTACATTCAAATCTGATACACTTAAACGCCGCCCTCTAAAAAATGCAGCAACATTACATTTAGATGTACTATAATTCTAATTTGTTTTTACTACAAATAGGTACGGTACAAAACTTTCTGCATCACTATTAGTATCCTCATCTGTGTCATGCCCCTGGCTTTGACGCAGTTTTTCTGTTTCTCTTTTCCTTTGTGTTCTCCTCCCTCCCTTTCCCTGTGTGTGCGTGTGTGCATGGGCGGAGTCTTCCGGGACAGACAACCATCCTCACCTGTGGCAGATCAGCAATCACCGATCTATGTAAACCCTGCTCACCGACTCGCGGTCCAGGGGTAGTTTAGACTGATTTCATCTCAAGACTGGAAGACGTTAGCAGAAGGTACATTTAGCTGCTTTCATCAAGTTTAGTCTTACGTAAAGTACTTAACGTTAGTAATATTATTAAAATGATATAAATTCGTCTGTTGATAAGTGAATGTCGCATTGTAAGGTTAGATCAAGTTAACCAGTCGACGGTGCTAATAATGCTAGCTGCTGTAACTGTCACTACTATTGTAGCTGCAGAGTTGTTGGCTAATTATTTAGCTAATATGGCTATTCTAAGACCGATTCGAGAGACCACAGATAGATTGCGGCTAGTCTGGGTTGTTATATGTTTTGGAAACTGCAAAGGCAGCTCGAGTCTAAAACGGATGCGACAGACTGCAGATAGAGTAATCAAGGCTGTGTTTCCCGAACAGTGCGTTCACACTGCAGCGTTTTTTTACATTTATGTAAGTGCAAGATTTTACTAGTGCAAGATTACAGTAGAATACATGTTACGCCAGCGGTCACTCAACCAGTCGTTTGTAGGCTGGGCTAGCAGTGGCACAGAACAGTCACGTAATGTGACGAGACTGAATTTAAAAGTAGGCTATAAAAACACACTAGGAACAATGACGACATCGGCAACCATGCACAATGCCTTATTAGTTTAATGTAATCTTTAAATTCAGGCTCGTCACATTAGTAACTTTGTTCTGAACAGAACTGGGTGTGCAGACACATACGAAAAGTTTCTCCTCCATCTTGAAATTGTGAAACCTAGAAATGTTTATCATGACCAAAGGTTGCTACGTTACAAGAAACAAGAAAACAATCCGATTGGCCAACGCTAGCGTTTTCACGCTCCTCATTTACATAAAGTTGAGAAAATCCAACTTGCAATGCTCTGCTCCGCTCGCCTTCCCACAATGCCCTACGCGAGCGTCAACGCCTGGTTTCATTGAAAATGAATTGGAAGCCGACGCCACGCGCCGCCCGCTCCGCTGCAGTGTGAACGCACTGTAAGCCTAAATTGATCGTAGAATCCATCGTTAAACGAATCTTAGTTTTACAGGCCGTTCCCAAAGACACCGTAGCTAAAGTGTTTCTTGAAAATCCGTAGCTCTTGAAATCGCATAGATTAGCCTACTCCTTAGACCATGTTTGGGAAACGCACGTAAGAAATATCAATGGTTTCGTTATTTTGCTCGATCGTTGTTACGATCGGGAAACATACACCTGGGTTGTACATTTACATGTATTCATTTAGCAGACGCTTTTATCCAAAGCGACTTCCAAGAGAGAGCTTTACAAAGTGCATAGGTCACAGATAATAACAAGATAGCCCCCAAAACATTGCGGGTAGCCAAAACATGAAGCACATATTGTGAACAACCAAAATAAGTGCCAAAGGGAAGAACCACAAGAGCATGTAGTTAAACAAGTTACAATTAAACAACATGATTCGCTATAAGTGCATGTGTACCTGTAGAAAAGCAAGCAACAGTAAAACAATTCAATAATTTTAATCAGTTCCAACTAACCAACAAGAGCAGCAAGAGTCATTGTGATCCTTGAGGAAACTAACATGGGGTCCAGCAAACCATTCCTAAGTACCGTTGTACTCCCGGAACAAGTGCGTCTTGAGCCTTTTCTTGAAGGTGGGGAGAAAGTCAGTGTCTCTGATGGAGGTGGGGAGTTCGTTCCACCACTGGGGGGCCAGACAGGAGAAGAGCTTGTGTTGGGACCAGGCGCTCTTGAGCGGTGGGACCACCAGTGTGAAGAAGACCGTAGGTGGCGGGTGGGGGTGTAAGGCTGCAGGAGAGACTTGATGTAGGTGGGTTGTTATGTTTTGGAAACTGCAAAGGCAGCTTGAGTCTAAGACAGATTCGAGAGACCGCAGATAGATTGCGGCCGGTCTTGTTCATGTTTTTTTTTTATTATTCTTTTTTAAATATAAACTCCTCAAAAAAAGTTCGGAAACGTTATTTCGGTTGATTATTACTCTCCTTTATTAATACCAATTGGTATTGTATTTTATATCTTTGGAAAGCCTGATTAGCCACCTTTACAACGAGGTACAACTTGTAAGGATCGTGCATTCGTGGAATGAGCAACACTGCTAACCATGTGGGTTGCGGCTGAAAAAATGTGCCAAAATCCCTTGCAATATCTTTCTGTTGGTATTCACTCTCGTTTTGAGTTGCTTGGTGGATTGGATGATTGCACTCCCACAGTAATAATAAGGCACAGTAATAAGGAAAAAACAACACATATTGGGCATTTTTACACTATTTTACACTGCTCTTCATTTTACACTGTCAGGGACCTCAGTAGCATGTGGAAGATCCATATGCAGCCACAACAGCTTGGCACCTCCTCCTCATGGGATCAGCTTGGGCGTGCTGTACGTGCCAGAGTGACCAACGCAAACATGTTGGCTGACTTGCGACCAATCCTGGTTGAGGAATGGGATGCCATCCTACAGCAGTATGTGACCAGACTGGTGACCAGCATGATGAGGAGGTGCCAAGCTGTTGTGACTGCGTATGGCATGAAGAAGCATGTGGAAGATCCACATGCTTCTGAGGTCCCTGACAGTGTAAAATGAATAAAGTGTAAAAATACGCCAATATGTGTTTTCCTTATTACTGTGCCTTATTATTCCTTATTACTGTGGGAGAGTGCAATCATCCAATCCACCAAGCAACTCAAAACGAGAGTGAATACCAACAGAAGAATATTGCATTGCATTGGGGATTTTGGCACATTTTTTTGGGCCGCTATCCACACGGTTAGCTGTGTTGCTCATTCCATGAATGCACGATCCTTACAAGTTGTACCTCTTTGTAAAGGTGACTAATCAGGCTTTCCAACGATATAAAATATAATACCAATTGGTATTATTGAAGGGGAGGAATAATCGACCGAAATAACGTTTCCGAACTTTTTTTGAGGAGTTTATATTGTGATTTTGTATTGATATTGGGAAACCACAAAGACTGTGGCTCGAGATACCGCAAAGACTGTCTCGAGATACCGCAAAGACTGCGGCTTCTATTTTGTTGAGTTACATTTTCATACTGAATACTTCAATGTTATGTTGTGTGTTCCAAGCTCCACGGACTTCCAGCATGGACACGGAAAAGGCCAGACATCACCACTGTGACCAGTGTGGGAAGAGCTTCAGTCAGTCAGGAAGCTTAAAGACACACCAGCGTGTTCACTCAGGAGAGAAGCCGTACCACTGTGACCAGTGTGGGAAGAGCTTCAGTCAGTCAGGACATTTAGAGATACACCAGCGTGTTCACTCAGGAGAGAAGCCGTACCACTGTGACCAGTGTGGGAAGAGCTTCAGTCATTCAGGAAGCTTAGAGACACACCAGCGTGTTCACTCAGGAGAGAAGCCGTACCACTGTGACCAGTGTGAGAAGAGTTTCAGTCGGTCAGGACATTTAACCCTCGTGCTGCCTTCGGGTCACATGACCCAAAGGTTCATAACGAACCATCGTTGTGTTTACCCAATTTTACCCAATACAAAAACAAATTAAAATAATTTTCTTTTAACCTTTGCAATGTGGGGGGTCTGAGACAGCCCAACGGTTAAAAGAAAATGCTTCACTTTGTCTTTGTATGCGGTAAATCTGTCGCAATACGACGGTGGGTCACAATGACTGATGGGTCAGAATGACCCGAAGATAACACAAGGGTTAAAGAGACACCAGCGTGTTCACTCAGGAGAGAAGCCGTACCACTGTGACCAGTGAGGGAAGAGCTTCAGTCAGTCAGGACATTTAACACAGGCTATGTACAATTATTTCATTGTTTATTATATAATTGTTCTGTATGACTTGATATATTTTTCACTTTTAAACATAAATAACATGCTATGTGATGTAGACAATAATAAAACATATTGAATGCTACTGTCTTAGATGTTTATGTCTGATCTATACTGTGAGCATAATGTTGTTATCGTACCTCGAGCCTCATTTCCATATTCACGTGCGTGTTTATGTGACTGTGTTACATCAGGATGGGAGAAATGAAGATCATAGAAGCACCATAAAAATATTCATGCTTCAATTAAACACTGTTCATTATGTTATGAGAACAATCCCACTTCCCTCCACAATTAAACACAGTAATAATTGGGTGTGCTTTGCCTTCGGCAAGGGCACAACCTTTGTTCTCTCACATATATATTATTGGGTGTGCTTTGCCTTCGGCAAGGGCACAACCTTTGTTCTCTCACATATATATTATTGTTGGAATGCTGCTTCAACAAACAACAAACAATCCAGCAGTTTCAGGCCATGGGTGCTATGACTTTTCAGCTTTGTACCTCTTATGCTTGAATTAATATAAATAAATATTCATAATATTTTTAACATGGGTTTCCAATGGAGTTTTCTTTCAAATCCTCTCAAACTTCTTTAACCCTTGTGTTATCTTCGGGTCATTCTGACCCATCAGTCATTGTGACCCACCGTCGTATTGTGACAAATTTACCTCATACAAAAACAAAGTGAAGCATTTTCTTTTAACTGTCGGGCTGTCTCAGACCCCCCACATTGGAATGGTTAAAAGAAAATTATTTGTATTTGTTTTTGTATTGGGTAAAATTGGGTAAACACAACGATGGTTCGTTATGAACCTTTGGGTCATGTGACCCGAAGGCAGCACGAGGGTTAAACTTCTTCAACTTCCAAATCCTTCTTCTTCCTCAATCTTTCAGCTAGAGCCACCATTTAAACTTTAAAATGTTGACAAAACCCTAAACTATTTTTAAATAATTCAGCTTTTTGATATCTATTCAACTTTTTTCAATATCACTGATTATGTTTCATGACTTTTTCAAGCCGGTTCTGAGATTTACATGGGTGTGTACGTGAAACCCTAGAGTGCAGACTGAAACACTTAGAGTGGAGGGCAGCTTCGGATGTCGTTGAAAAAATATTTATAGTTTGCCAGCATTGCCACAATTTTCGCTCTTCATGCTTCATTTTTGGATCAATAGATAGCTAATTTTGTGCTGGTCGTAGACAGTTGTCTGTTGAATCCAACAGACGTACACATTTGTTCAGAGCCCCACGAAAGCGAGACAAAGTCCAACTCTCGCCGCATAGAGACCAATGCAAATCTGGTAACAAAATCGTCAGAGAAAGCAAAAAGAACAAGATTTTGAAACTGCCGGTAGAGTCGTATTTCTGACCGCACAGAAATATAAAGGACATCTCTGGTTTCGGCAGAGTCTTGGGTCTCGGAAAATATCCTTATTTTTTGGATTGGACGTATAGTTTTGCGTCTAGGTCAACTTGTTTGAGGTGTGGATGCTAGGTAAATGTTCGTTTTTCTCTCTGCCTAGCTCGTTAGCCATCACAGCTGCGCCATCACCGTGGCAACCAAACAAACACGCACCAGGAAAGCAAAAGGAACACGTTTTCGAAACTGCAGGTAGAGTCGTATTTCTGACTGGACAGACATATAAAGAATATCTCTGGTTTAGGCAGAGTCTTGGGTCTCGGAAAATATCCTTATTTTTTGGATTGGACGTACAGTTTTGCGTCTCGGTTAACTTGTGTGAGGTGTGGATTCTAGAAACATTTCTGTTGTTCTCTCGTATAATCGAGCTAGCGCGATGGCTCTCCATAACTAAAAACGGTTCGACTTTTTTTCCACAATCGACCAAATTGGCCAAACAAGGTATGTACATTGAGCTTAAAGTGTACATAATCTAGGTAGATCGTTTTTATTTTAGCAAGTGTCACAGAAATCTGAAAAAATCGAGGCTCAAGACTGTCATATCTGACGGTCACGAACAGCCAAAAACCGGGGCTGGGGCATGTGTTTGCTGCAGCTGGCGTTAATCCTACGAACGTTTTTACTTTTAATTGACGATATTGAACACAGATGTTAAGTAAATTGTCTTTACTCTAAATATCTTCTCCGTTTTCAATTTGAAGCAGTAAATCTAACACAGTAGGAATTCTCCCACGATATCCGCTCGCTCTGCTTTGACTAACAAATATGTTCTCAGTCCACCATACATTAGACGAGCTAATTTTCGAGCACTTTCGATACAAGATACAGGCCATGTTAGAGTTGATAATTATATATATATATATATATATATATATATATATATAGTGTGGGCAATGTAGAACAGCACACAGATTTGAAATATGATCTTTTGTTATGGCCATTCTAGTGACACTACGACTGTCATCATACGGCGAAACCAGGTCACATAGCTAGCTACGTTTTTCCAGACATAATATTTGTTACCTGGCTACAAACAAATGCTTCGTAACTGAAGAGTATTTACTTTTTATTGGCGATATGGACAACAGAGGTTAAGGAACTTGTCTTTAATCAAAAGATGGTGTCCGTTTTCAATTTGAAGCAGTAGATATGGCTTACTGTAGAAAGTCTCCCATTGCATCCTCTCTAGCTTAGCTTCGGCTACAGATGGACGACAATCACGATGCATGCATTATTCACGCCTACGGTGTTGTAGACGATCCGCTGGTTAGATGTAGCATGATCTTATTTACTACCCACAATAGTTCAACTTTTTTTGCAGCAGAATTTTAATCAGCTCCAGGTCCTCTCTAAAATACATTTCAGACCTTTTGAAACCTGAGCAAATGACTTTCTACTAAATTTTCAAATTCTTCTGAATTATTTCTCTTTTTGCATTGCTCTTCTCTTTTCTGTAGTTTTATGCCTTCGTCCAGCTCCTGCCCCTTTCAAAAATACCTTTCGGGCGCTGTGAAGCTTCAGCTTATAACTTTCTACTAAATTTTCACTATTTTCAGCTTTTTTAGCATGGTCAGCTATCCCCATTCAGGTTTTCAGCATTCTCACTGCTGTTTCGCAGGAACAGCTTTTTCTAGTTGTGAGAATGCTGTTCAGCATTCTCACTATTGTTTTTCAACTTCTTAGTTCTTCTGCCGTTTTTTGGCCTTTAACTCGTTCTGCATACTTTAACCGATTCCTACAACTTTTGTATCAAAACGTTCAGCTCCTTCAGGAGATGATGGCTATGACTTTTGGTATTTCTCACTTTTATACTTTTTAAGACATTAAGGTTTTTGTGCAAATTATTCTCCCATTAAAAGTAATGGTAAATCCTTTCAAATCATTAAAAAGCTTCCTCCTCTTTCAAACGTAACTACTTCAGCTTACTTTCAGCTAGAGACACAATTCAACCTTTAAAATGTTCACAAGACATTCAGCTATTCCCAAATGATTCAGCTTTTTCAAATGTTCAGCCAATTTTGAATTATGACAGTTTGAAATACATTAAAATGTTTGCTCCTTCTTGATTTTTATGAATGAGCAGCAAGCAGAGTTGCTGCTCTTTTTCTGATATTCAACTAATTTGTCAAACAAATTCCTCTAACGTTCATATAGTTTAACTTACAGAAACAAGTTATACCTTAAAATGTAGGAAGAATTGTCCTCTTTCAGCCAATGTAACTACTAAAGAGCTAACATTTACAGATTTTCAGCTATGAGCCTTGAAGCGAGAGCAGCCTTTCAAATTCTCTCACTAACTTCAATGGAGAGGTGAGTAAAATCAGTCAGAGAAAGCAAGAAGGAACAAGATTTTGAAACTGCCGATAGAGTCGTATTTCTGACCGCACAGACATATAAAGGACATCTCTGGTTTCGGCAGAGTCTTGGGTCTCGGAAAATATCCTTATATTTTGGATTGGACGTATAGTTTTGCGTCTAGGTCAACTTGTTTGAGGTGTGGATGCTAGGTAAATGTTCGTTTTTCTCTCTGCCTAGCTCGTTAGCTATCACAGCTGCGCCATCACCGTGGCAACCAAACAAACAAGCACCAGGAAAGCAAAAGGAACACGTTTTTGAAACTGCAGGTAGAGCCGTATTTCTGACTGCACAGACATATAAAGAATATCTCTGGTTTCGGCAGAGTCTTGGGTCTCGGAAAATATCCTTATATTTTGGATTGGACGTACAGTTTTGCGTCTAGGTTATCTTGTTTGAGGTGTGGATTCTAGCTACATTTCTCTTATTCTCTGCCCTCAGCGCGTTAGCAATCATAGCTGCACCATCACCGTAACGACAGACACGCACCACTCAGTCTCTCACACAGGTGATTGGTACGTTTACTTGACCATGAGAAACACGATTACTAGCAATTGTCGGTTTATGCCAATAATACGATTACTCCATTTACATGTGTAATTATTTATGCGATTACTCAATAAACGCGTCTACATGATTCTTTTTTATTAATCGTTGTATGCTCCACGGACAAAACTTGCACCATCATCCTTCTGCAACAAAGTGTCGCCGTGTCTTCCTCTATCGGCCCTACTGCTGTATGTTTCATTCCATCAACACATTGAATCCAACTAAGAAAGCCGAGTAAACGCATAGGCTACATCTGCTACTGCTAATACTATCCCAATTACAATTTAATCTGTTAAAACGATAATATTCTTGTTACGACTAGCTAGCCTACTTCTTCTTCTGTTTAACAGTTCAGCTTTCAGCTTCTCCCGCATTGTAGGCTATTTAAGCTCTTAGCTTTGTTAAGATGATGCAGTTCAGCTTCCACACTGCCTCTTTTGTGTGACTCACACATTTTTTAAATTCATTTCATCTTGCGGGTATTTTCTCATTTCTCACTTTTATACTTTTTAAAATATTAAGGTTTTTGTGCAAGTTATTCTCCCTTTAAAAGTAATGGTAAATCCTTTCAAATCATTGTTGGAATGCTGTTCCAGCCCCTTTCAAAAATACCTTTCGGTTGCTTTGAAGCTTCAGCTTATAACTTTCTACTAAATTTTCACTTTTCAACTTTTTTAGCATGGTCAGCTATATGGCAAGCCTTTTTAACATTTAACAGCTAGACTGGATATGTGTTGCAGATATCTGTAATTCAGTTTTGCCTAGTCAAAAAGAACATTTCAGATATCCGCAATTACATTCTTCCTATCCATAATTGTCATTTCAGATATCCACAAAGACATTCTTCCTAGGACAAATGACGTCACTTTTGACATTCATTTGTATGGGGTTTATCATTACAGATATCTACAATTCAGTTGCGGATATCCACTATGTGAATTACGGATATCCGCAACTGAATTGTAGATATCTGTAATTCCAGTTTGAGATATCTACAATTTGATTCTGACTAGTCATAACTCCAGTTCAAGATATCTTTAATTCACCTCAATTCAAGATATCTACATGTTCATTTTGAGATATCTTAAATTAAGTTTTGACTAGGCGAAATTACGTTGTAGATATCTGTAACTGGAATTATGACTAGTCAAAATGACGTTGTAGATATCTTTAACTGCAGTTAGGGATAGTCATAATTTAATTGTAGATATCTATTATCAAGTTATAGATATCTTGAAATTAATTTTGATTAGAGATATCTGAAATGTGAGATATCTGTAACTTTCATTCTGCCTAGTCAAAATGTAATTACAGATATCTTGAATTAGAGTTTTGACTAGGCGAAATGACGTTGCAGATATCTGTATGTGTATGCAAATCATTGTTAGGCCCGCATCCCACTTTAGGCGGGAGCACCTGTTAACTTTTAATTATCACTGATTAGCACCATGTCGGAGCAGCCAGAGGCCGAAGGAGTTTTTAATCGTCTTTTTAATGCTGCAACCCGTGCAAGACTGGAGCTGGCAGCGAGAAATAATGATTCAACGTTACTTTCCACAACAAGACGACTATTTCGCCGGCAAGTTCATCGAGTTCGGGGTAAGTTTTATTTTTTAACATCAGAATTGCTAATGTGCTTGCAGAAGTTCGGGGTATCTGTTTAATAATATGCTAACTTAAAGCAAAACCGTTGCCAAAATGCATTCTAGGGTCTTTGTGAATGTACTCGAGTCAAACGTCTGTTTAAAGTTATACTTAACTACGACAAAAACTGCACTTTTTAAGATTGAAGGTTGTTTAGTTTTAGGGTCAACGCTAGGGGCACTATAGCACCAAAATCGCTATTTTTAAAATACTAGCTAGCTAGATGTCTAGCTAAGACCACTCGACACAACATAACACTTTGCTTGTATATTATAAGGGTCCCTACACATGAACACTAGCATTGAGAACATTGTTCGTGTGCGAAGAGTTTGCTTAAAAGACGTTTTTGATAGCAGGACCTAGGACTTAGCTAGCTACCTCACGTTGTCTTCCGGTTGCTGCCATATGTAGCTAGCTTGCGAAGTTCCAGCGTTAAAAACGTCGTTTTAAGTAAACTCCTTGTACACGAACAATGCTCTAGTTCAAGTGCAGCTTTTGTCGTCAATACCCTTTTTAAACGAACGTTTGACTCGTGTACATTAACAAAAAGACCCTAGGTTGTATTTTGGCCACGGTTTTTGCTTTCCCAGCATGTTTTGCTGGGTTTACTTATCTTGCTTCCTTACTGTAAAGTTATTTGTAGCATAATTTACTGGCCTGATGTACCAGCCTCATAAAAATGTACGCTTAACGCTCAAAAATCATTTTAGCCAAGAATGACTGCTGACAGTTATGTATTTGTGTTTACAGGAGGATCTGGTGGACGCAGGGAAAGCCCTATTTGGCAAGCAAAACTTTTCCTCCTTCCAGGGCCAGATAATGGTTTTCTGCCTCCCACAAAAGAACTTGAGGAACTGGCTAAACTTGGATTAGGTAAATGTGAGATTGAAGCACATAATAGAGTGTTATTTACTTTTACACCTTATCTAACCTTGCTAAGGAAGCTATGGAATGAGCTGCTTTGAATTGTGTTGGCTTGACCCTGTCTGGTCCCATTTGTTATACTGTCTCTATATTCGGAAACATTTGACTGTTAAAATACATTTAGCATTTGTTTTAAAGAAATATTATAGAGCAGTTTACTCTTTGATGATTTTCATAAATTTCCATGTAGCTGTTTTTAATAGTTAACACCTATGCAACACTTTCTCATGCCAAGGCATCACTTTAAAAGTGTCCAGGAATACCTTCCAATGAATCATTTTGCATCAACATTCTGAAGTTACTCAATGGTGGTTATGGTTAATGTGTGAGGATTTGGGTGGTGCATTCAGAGGCTAAGCTACACCATATATCGTATGTTTATGTTCTTTCACATTATGCTCAAATGTCTGATGTCCTTGTGAGTGAGACCAGGCTCTTTCTTCTCAGTCATAGGCAATTTTCTTAAGAGTGTAGGGTTTGTTTAGTTTTAAAGCTGTAAACTTATTAGAAACACAAATTATCTTAGATTAACTGTGGTAGTCGTACAGGTCTACTTTTGGGGTTTGGCAACACTACGATTATGTCTGAAAACAGTTTGGATTCCTTGATTGGTGAAATTTATTGTCTTTGAAACTGGCTACTTGAACATTATAGGAGTCAGTGCAAGATCTCTCAGGACTGCTAGGAGTCCTGAAAGATCTTGTGTATATAGCAACTAATCAATGTTACTTTGCCACTAGGAACAGATTATACTGATGTTTACATTTCCATTTTTAGGAAAACCTCTGCATGAGTCAACAGAGCCCGGACGCACAAACTCAAAGATTGGGTTAAACTGGAGTTTATCTGAATTGAACAACTTTGTTTGCCAAAGCTACCCTCGCGTCAGTTTAAATTTGGTAGGCTTTGAATTGGCAAGGACAGGCAAAGGACGCAAGATCCAGAAATTACAAGTTAGTTCTGTGAAGGAATTAAAAGCACTTGTTGGCAAAAGCAGACTTTACATCGTGCCACGAGCCACTGTCTTGCAGGTATGGAATTGTATACCCAGGGATTTATATCATACTACAATCACACATGTTCTCTGTAACATATGTGCCTATAACTGAAGTTACCGTCTCTACCCTCAGGTAACATCACCACCCTCTGACATGTCCCAGAATACATTCCCACCACTCGCAGCTCCACCAGTAGATGAGACCTCACCTCAAGTGGTTTCAGATCAGGTCCATATTAAAATGATTGCACATTTAATGTTTTATGTCCACTATGCACTTTGTTAGGGCTGTCCTCAACTAAAGAAATTCTTAGTCGACTAACACTTATACAATTTTGTCGACTAATCGATTAGTTGATTTAATTGACAAGAGCTGTGCGCTTTGAGAGGTGGTTAAGACTAGAAAAGCGCAATATAAATGTAGTTAATTAACCATCTGTAAAACTGAGTTTCTCCACAATTAATCCTGCAAAAGCACCACTTTAAATCTTGTGTTTCCCATAAATGTGCTTATAAGTTTCTTGGAAATGAGTTTTTAAGCATAAAAAATGACTAATCGACTAAAGAAATCTTAGTCGACTAAGACCAAAATGACCGATTAGTCGACTAAGAGGTGGCAGCCCTACACTTTGTAGTGACATCTTAACACATTAGAAAAAGACAATTATGTATGTATGTATGTACACATACATACACACACACTGTGTTTTTATTGTCTTTTCTAATGTGTTAAGATGTATGTATTCTGTCTGAGTAGTTACATTCCCTAGGATAACAGTTTTTGTAATTTTTTTACCTATGTATATTTTCTAATGTATTTTGTTTCCACTATGAGCGAGTGTGTTCTCTTGCTGAAGGAGAAATCATTTGGATTTTCTGTGTACTACCAGGTGGCATCCACATCCTCTGCCATATCCATTAATTCATTCCCATCGCTCTCAATTGCTCTAGTACAAGATGAGACTGTGGCTGAGAGTACCCAAGCTCAAAGTGTGGTTGCAAATCAGGTACTCAATTTTGACAATGTATAGAATCTATTTTTTTTAAGTATTTATTCATTTTGTGTGTACTATTTTGATGGTGATTTGTTTTTAATTTAGGCTCTTCAAGAATGGCGAGCAATACGTTCTCAGCAAGACCAGGAGTATAATACAAGTTTGTTGGTGGATCAGGAGATGGTAATACTTAAGTTCTATTTATGATTTACATTCTCTTAAAGAATGCATACATTTTAATGTAGTCTTCTTTTAATAGGAGAGGAAGAAACTAGCCTATCAGGCCTGTGAGGAAAGACGTCAAAAGGTTTGTTTATAATATATTAGTTTGATAAACTAGCTGAAGGTTTTTTTTTTTTTTTTTTAATTTAAATGAGAGAAATCACATTTCAGGCTATTGAGGCAAGACGTCAGCGACTGTCTGCATGTGAGGAACCCTCAGATGGGGCCTTGATCAAATTTAAATATCCAAATGGACACATCAATGGGAGGAAATTCAGCTTGTCAGAGCCAATCCAGGTGATGTGTGTTCAGCTTGAGAAATATCAAGTGTCTTTCAGTGGGTTGTAAAACTGGACTGGTGTAACACTGTTTCACATCTTTTTAGATCTTGTTTGACTTTGTGGGACAAGATGATATTGCCAGTGAAATCTTTGTAGTGCAAGAAGCCACATCCTCAAGATCAATTGAGAGCAGTTCATCCGGGTCGATAATGGATCATGGCATAAAAGCATCCTCAACTCTATATGTACTTTGGTATTCAAATCAGGATGTACAGGTAAATGTGTGTTGAATTTTATTTCCTGTCTCAAATGAAAACGGAATGTGTTTTGGTTTGTGCAAGCTCATGTATTATGCATGTTTTTCAGGAAATTCTCTCGGATCAACAAAATGATGGAGCTCATGCCCTAGACGATACATCTCATGGTCAGTCATTGCTGGCTGAGACCTCCTCCCAGCCAAGTCTCTCTGTGCCCTCTCTCCAGCCACTGCTGTGTGAGACCACCCAGCCAAGTCTCTCTGTGCCCTCTCTCCAGCCACTGCTTTGTGAGACCTCCACCCAGCCAACTCTCTCTGTGCCCTCTCTCCAGCCACTGCTGTGTGAGACCTCCACCCAGCCAAGTCTCTCTTTGCCCTCTCTCCAGCCACTGCTTTGTGAGACCTCCACCCAGCCAACTCTCTCTGTGCCCTCTCTCCATCCACTGCTGTGTGAGACCTCCACCCAGTCAAGTCTCTCTGTGCCCTCTCTCCAGCCACTGCTGTGTGAGACATCCACCCGCTCACTGCTGTCTGAGCCCTCCTCCCAGCCACCACTGACTCTGTTATCACAACCACAAGAAATCCTGACTCTTCATGACGAACCATCACTCCCTCCATCTGCCCAGGAACCAATCATTATTCTTGATGAACAAGATGAGACAGTTACACAAAATCAGTCTCATGTATCAACACATCACCTCAGAGGACCTGTGGATGAGTATGCTTTTCTCTTGACCTAATATTTTTGTTTATGTACATTTTTCATTTTCTATATCCTGTTACATTTAATCAGGTGGTTAAAACTTATAAAATATGGTACATATTTGGCTTATTAATAAAATGCATGAACTTCTTTGGTTGCAGGATTGATCTACAAACCATATTGAAAAAAATGGTCAGCAAAGTTGACGGAAGCTTCTGTCCAACAAGCAACCAAATAAATGTGTGCAGGGATAATGTTTTACTGTGTAGCCTGCGGGCGTTCAAGCGTAGGTTCTTCAACCCTGAAGCAAAATTGGATGTTGTGTTTGTGGATGAAGATGACAATGGTGAAGGGGCAGTTGACGAAGGCGGCCCAACAAGAGAGTACCTAAGGCTGTTAATGAGGGCTGTCCACCAGTCCAATATCTTTGAGGGCCATGAGAAAGACCGGCAGTTGTCTCTTGATACTCAAGGTAGGGAAGCCCAAATTCTTAAAAATTCTTCAACTGGCAGAATTTTAGAAGTGTATACACAGAAACCCATTTAAAAATGATTGCTCCCTTATTTCTCTGGTCTGATTTATTGTGTTCTGTTTTTTTGTGTTAGGCATTTTGCCTTGATTTGTTAATTCTCAGGATTTTTCCATGATTCTTCATTTCTTTGTCTTTTTGTACTTGATGTTTCGAAAGGTGCAATACTTATTATTCGTTGTAGCACTAATATTAATCAGAGCATTTTAAGGTATTGCATTTTTAAGAAGCATTACAACAGAGCAATATTTTACGGTTATGTCTTTAATTTTAGCTTTGCAGACTAAGCTTTACACATGGGTGGCAAAAATGATTGCTGTGTGTGTCGTCCATGGAGGAGTCGGTCCACACTTCTTTTCCGAAAGGCTTTTCCATCAAATCTGTGGGATACCAACACCCCCCGCCACAGTGGATGAAGTTGGTGACCATACTTTCAGGGAACAGTTAATAAAAGTAAACAGGAGAAAAGGTTATACATTGAATGTACAGTACTGTGACACAGCCCTGTTATTTTCTATTTATGAATCTCTTCAAACATGTTCAGATGCAAGTGGAACTGCTGTAAAAAAGCAATATAGCACTTGTTTTCATGAGAATGTTTGGAGATCCTCATGAACACGAGCGCTATATTGCTTAAACATCTCATTTTATAAAGGGAAGGTATCCTTGCACGCCAATTTTGGACTGACTAACTCACTCTTTCATTGTCTTCCATTCTGTCTTTTTCTGTATTTCTTTCGCTTTCTTTTTAGATACAGGAAGCAACAACAGTCCGAGAGGCGAACACTGCAATTGCAGAGGCAGCAGATAGTCTCAGCATTATAGGTTCCTTAAGACATGTTTCCAGCCTGAAGGAGAAGGACTCCCTTGTACAGTCAGCTGCAGACTTCTTTGTCAATGGAAGATTGGTGACTGCCCTGGACCAGTAAGTGCCTCAACTGTCTTAATCTTTCCGAAAAATGAACCTGTCATTGGCCCAGGACGACTCACACATTACGTCCCATGTTTTTATAGGTTTGCTGAGGGGTTAAAAACCCTTGGTTTACTGGAGGAGCTGAGGAAAAATCCAGCAGTGTTCTACAACATGTTTGTCAGTGAGGAGATTCCACTACAGGCGAAGGACCTATGCACTTTATTTGACGTGGACTTCTCTGTGCAGGGCAGCAACAGGAGAGACCGAGAAAACCAGACAATATGCTTTTGGCGTGACTGGTTAATTGAAATTGAAGGTATACTATTTATTGTACAAGTTATAACATGGACTTCATAAGTACAATTAATTAGTGGTTATTTTGTTGTCCTGGTTGGCAGGAAAATTAATGCTGTAGTTGAAGTGACATTGAAGTCTGGCTGTGTGAACATGGGTAGCTCCCTTAAACTTGTTCATATTGTGTTGTAATATTTTACCAAAGAAGTACTTGACTGAGGCTTTTGTGGTTGATATTCACCACAAAAAGTCCTGTCGGTATGCAACTTCCAAAGTAACACATACAAAAGACTAGGGCTGGGCAAAAAATAAAATCAACCTTAATGTGTTTAAGGGACCTAAATTACTATTTCTCTCCACTTTCTTGTGTTACAGAAGGAGAATGCAGTCCAGTCACCCTGGAGAAGGTATTGGAGTTTACAACTGGAGCCTCAACAGTGCCTCCGCTGGGATTTCCACACCGTCCACAAATTCAGTTCCTTCATGAGGGCAACAGAATCTTCCCAGAAGCAAATACTTGTGCTCTTCTACTCCGCGTGCCGCTGCACTCTTCCTATGAAGCCTTCAAACAATACATGATGGAAGGAATTTTGCAAGCTCCAACCTTTGGACTTGCATGATGTCACTGTGTAAAATTTGTTGATGGAAATTCAGTTTTCACTTGAGCTATATTTATGCTTAGAAGTTAGTTGATAGACTGCTGTGTTGAAGCAAGTCACAGATTCTGATGGTAATTTTTTCTTTTTTTCTTTTTTTTTTAGATTTAGTAATTTTGTTTATTTTGCTTTAGTAACAGTTAACTTCAGTTTATAGGTTATTCAATATTGAGTTTTTCAGTTAACTCAAGTGTATTTTCTTTTCTTTTTTTTGCTTTTTCTTTCAAAAATATTTTTATATATTTTTGAAGATCTAAATTGACATGATTTTCACAACAATGGCACACAAATGTGAATTAAATACTGCCTAAAGACCACCAATTACATCATTTCCAGAATTAGGATATTGGCTCTGAAGTTGCCTCACATGTTGTTCTAGTTCACCATCATCTATTGCAGACAGCATACTTCTAACAGGTATACCCATCAACTTTGACTTCTTGTACAGAAATGATGAGGAGCATCCCAGTATTTCAGCAGTTTTTGCAATTGTATGGCCTTGCTTCAGCAGAAATTCAATGTGTTCTCTGGTAACATCAAGGGCTGGTCGGCCTCTTCTCACTACAAAAAAGTGTTTAAGCAGCATTGTACTGTTTATTTTTTGTATATATCAGCGTAGCAATTCACATGCATGCATTGGAATTGCGTATTGTTAATGAATAGGCAGGTTCAGATGGAGTTTTTTTTTTTTTTAGACTCAGTAATTCTGTTCATTTTGCATGAGTAACAGTTCACTTAAGTTGATAGGTTATTCAATATTGAGTTTTTCAGTTAACTCAAATGTATTGTGTATTTTCTTTATATTTTGAATGTTTTTTAAAAATATTTTAATTTTTACAAGACATTTATTGGGCTTGTAGTTCATGGTTACTATGGTGACACTGTTGTGGTTGTCTAATGAAATACTCCTTTATAAGCCTACTGTAAGGATTGATTGGGTTTGTAATTCAATGAATTTGATCAAATCACACATAACTGCCAATATGTTTGGCTTATGTAGATGTTGACGAATACAGAGTGAATACAGACAAGGCAAACAAAGTCAGGCTGGTTGTAGTTCCGTCAGAGCTGGAAGCTGCTACCTGACCAGAGGAGGTTTGAGGTAAAGGAGGATGACTTGAAGAGTCTGGACAGACACTGAAGGGACATAAGTCAGTACAAGCAAATATATATATAGTATATAGATATAGTAAACTGTATAACATGGTGAAAAATGAAACTCTTACTGCGGTTTGTTTTATAAACAGTTTGTTCATTGTATCACATTCAGTTATACTGACTTCTGTCCCTCCAGCGTCTGTCAGACTCCTCTGGTCATCAACCTCAACAGCTTACCGTTGTAACCTGTCCCTATCATGACTCGGTCTCTGTTCTGATTGATTGATGTTAAGGTATTTAAGGTATTTTTGGCTGTTAAACCTCTCTCCTTAACTGTTAATCTAAAATCCCCATTCAAGCCATTAAACATTCCATGTTTTTTCATACATTACCAGCTTGTTCATTTTTTTATTCATCTTTTCAATCCCATTCATAAATATTTAGATCCTTCTCCACTTTTCCAAGTATTCATGGGTCAATGACGAATAAGGATGAAAAAGACTCAAAAACTTTGAAAAAGCTTTTTTAAAGGCATTGAGTTTCATTAAAATGTATATTTTGTGTTATTGTACATTTTATTTCATTTGAAATAGGATTTTCACCCTTTTTTTTAACAGGTAGGACCAAATGGACCTAAAATGTCAAGTGGTGTATCCACAAAGGAATGATTAATATTTAATATTTCATCCACTACATTGTGAGTGCACTCATACAAATTAACTCCTATTTCCAAATTTCAGCCAAAAATAGATTTTATTAGTCTTACTTCTAAATTTAAATTATATTTGTTATTGCAATATCAAGTGGTAGACGTGCTGGAAACATTTGTTTTCTAAATAATCTTCGACAAATTGTGTAAAAAGTCTTAAATTGTTTCTACAGTGGAGTAGAGTATTACATTTTATCAAACATTAATTTCCCTGCACATCATTTTTTCAAGAAAAATTTGAATTGAACTTACCGTTTAATTTAATTTCAATGACAAATATTTAAATATATTATAACTCATTAGATTAAATTAAACAACTAACATCTTAAAAAATTGTGTGTGTATGTGTGAACAGTATTTGTGTGTGAGAAAGAGGTAGATAGATCGGTAAAAGAGAGAGGGAGAAGCAAGTCTGTTTAGGGTTGTGCATGTCCTTTAACATGTTTACAGGTAAAGAGCTCATGGTTTTTGGGATGTCATAGGTTTACAAAGTGAAAAAGCCCAAAGTCCCCCCCAAAGGGACTTACCATCTCCAACAGAAAACACTGTTCACAAACTGCTCCAAACAGCTCTGTTGTAGTCCAGCCTTTACTTCAGAGACAAACGTGGTCACTTTGGAACACACGTTATAATGCTCGCCTAGCTGCTAGCATGGCACGCCTCATACTCTGCTTCTGACTGGCTAGTAGTCCTTACCTAGGTACTGTCAGGACCTCATACTCTGCTTCTGACTGGCTAGTAGTCCTTACCTAGGTACTGTCAGGGCACGCCCTCATACTCTGCTTCTGACTGGCTAGTAGTCCTTACCTAGGTACTGTCAGGACACGCCCTCATACTCTGCTTCTGACTGGCTAGTAGTCCTTACCTAGGTACTGTCAGGACACGCCCTCATACTCTGCTTCTGACTGGCTAGTAGTCCTTACCTAGCTACTGTCAGGACACCTCCTCATACTCTGCTTCTGACTGGCTAGTAGTCCTTACCTAGGTACTGAGCATGTGTGACTCCCAACAAAGATGGAACAGAAGTGAGATGTCTCACTCTGTACCTAAAACAGAGTGCTAAACACACAGGGTGAAAAGAGGAGCTGCAGCAATGTGCAGTACAACAAAAAATAATGGTGTTTTTTTTGAAAATTAAACCATGTAAAACTATTCTGGTACAACCTCTAAACGCAATTATTAACCTGAAAATGAGCATAATATGAGCTCTTTAACTTATTCTGGTGCATTTATCTGAATTCAATTTGATAAACTGCATTTTGTTCAATGGCATTTTTAATATTTAAGTAACATTTTATACTTCAATTAAATAATCCTTGAATGTTTTAGGTATTTCAAAGCTGCTGTTCTTGTAATACATTAGGGGTCACAGTTCAACTGGCTCCTTCTATGTTGTTAAATTGTTAAGAAATTATTGTAACATTGCAAAGGAATGATATGGAAATTGTAATTTAAGGGTAAAACCTTTTTTAAACACTAAGGCCTTGCACTATAATGATTTAGCCTAGCCTAGCTAAATAAGCTATCTTAATTAAGTGTTGGATAAATTACTTCCACTTTTAAAAGATTCAAACAGTGAACACATACAAATAGTTCTAAATAGTAATTAAGTTCATATAACCTCTGGGACCAGTAACTGAACTAGTTATATTTGAAAAGATTGGCCAAAAATTGAGAGGCTTGTAATAGGAGTCAAATGGTGTAACCGGTTACACCATTTGACATTTCAATGTAAAATCAAATTGGTCAGGCATTATAATGGACACATATCAGCATATGGCCTTGGTGTAAATAATCAAACATAATTTTTACACTAAATACACATTTTCATTCAAAAGAATGTTTTTCAATGTTTTACTTGGGTCATACCATTTGACATGTGAACCAAAGAACTGAACTTAACCTAAAAATGTCTTATTAACTTATATTTATCAGTTATTAATCTTGTGACGCAGCAGTTATGCTGATCAGGGGTCCTTTTCTCTGATGTAACTTTCTGTCATGTGGTCGTCTTGCTGATTTTAACAAAATGGCACCTTAAATGGTGGTTACACCTTAGGTTACACCCACCACTTGACATTTCAGGAAGCTAGCATGACTGACAGGATTCCCAAAATTATAAAAATAAATATAAGCATAATTATAAAATATATTGTAAATATGTATAATAACCTTTAATTTAGGTTAATGCCCAAGTAGTTAATGAGATCTTTTATTAAGAAATTTGACCTTTTTAAGCAAGATAAAAATGTTGGTACAAAGTTTTGACGGTTAGACCACTTAGACATTTTTGCCCTTAATCGCCAATTATTCTCTTAAAATGAATTAAAACCAAACTCTTTAAAATATGGCCTCTAAAAAAAGTATGTATTAATGTAATTTGTTTGTCTGTTTTTTAAATGAAATGTATTTAAATTTAATTTCACCTTATAGACACAAAAAAATGGGCGTCACGTCATTATTGAATACATTTTTTTTATGCATTTTCAAATCTTGTCTATAGATTCATATTACATTTAAACCTTAAGATGTTTTACATTTTTCATACATTAAAGAGTTTTATTCAACATTTAAATCTCATTCATACTAATTAGACACTTTTTCTACAAATCATAACAATGGAAGTAGAAAAGAACTATAAAAATATTGTCAGCTAACAACACTATAAATAAAGAAACAACACAACACCAACAGTGCTGTTAGCTACTGCCAATGTCTGGACTGGCACCCACAAATCTAGCACACCTGGCATTAGCTCCATCAGCTGCAGCTGCACCACCCATACCGCCTTATTTTAAACTCTGAGGGCAAAAGATGCACTGGCATGTCCGAGTGATGTTTAACAAAACTCCTACTCAAAAGGATATTACAGAATGTAATGTAAGACATTTACCATTTTATTCATATATAATGCTATTGTGAACCCAAGACTTTTAAAAAACTAATTTCAAGCACCAAAACAATTAAGTTTAGGTTTGCTTCACAAGAGATTTGAGAAATATTTCCGCTTTACGACAAATTATCTCTTCACACAATCTGGAACAATTTTGGGCATCACTATGCATAAAGCTGAGTTTATTCTGAATATTTTGATATGAAACACATGGGGTCTACGGAGCCCCGGAAGTGACATTGAGGGAAAAAAAAAACAATAAAAACGAAGAAGAAAAAAAAAACATGTAAAGTACGTTTTTTTTTTTCTTCCTCCATGTCACCTGTAGGTAGGCTCTGTAGGTATCAGTTATATATGCAAATACCCTTAAAAGACGAATTCATGAAGATATATAGAAATGCCCTCAGTCCTCAGAGGATTAAAGCTGATGAAACTAAAAATGTCTTTCCGTCCTGGATAATATATGCAGCCAAGAAACTTTTGTCTCTGGGCTTGGAATTGGACTATACCTGAGTTTGCAAAATACTGACAATTGCAGTACAACAAGCCTGATATTTCATCTTTAGATCAGAAATGTGTTGGATTGCATTGTGTACAGATGTCTGTTGTTGCTGAGTGAGGATGAGTTGAGGTGGCTCTACATTAACAGCTGGGAACTCTTCCTCATCAAGTGAAGGCAGTGTTTGAATTCCATACTGCGCTAGGATGGCATCAATGTTTTGGTCGCTGTAGGGATTTTCCCCAAACACATTGTTGACAGCTGTGCTGTCTGTTGCAATGTTTTTGAGCATGCCCTCTGTCCAGAGTTGAGTTGGTGTGCAATTATTTTCAGTTCGCAACGGATGGAGGTTCCAGGCCTGTCTAAACTGCTCCAGTCTTTTTTGAATCTCAGGAAGATAAACAATATGCAGTGAAAGTCTGTGGACATCATCATCTGGGTTTAGAACCTCTGAATCCTCTAAGGAGTAGAACATAAGATAAAAGTGCTGCAACACATGCAAAAATACATCACGCCAAAGGCGTTCAATTCTCTGATTGTGAACGGATTGTCCGGTTATGAAACCTCTGTGTTCAAGTCCTTGAACTAGATGCATGAATAAAGCCACAAGGATGTTTTCACCACCATGGTCAGATCTGACTCTTGACGGTAGGGCATAGAGGCATGTTGCTTTCAAAAACTGAGAAAGCACTGTTGTGGCACGATTGTCTGTGCTGCAGTTGAGGTAAGTAATCAGACGGGAGTATCCATCAATTGCACCATGAATCACAAAGCCCCATCTAGAAAGGTTGAAAAACAAATATTACTTTAAAATGATAATACTATTGACAGTAGTCTGGAAACAATATAGCTGTAAAGTCCAGTTTTTCACTTGCTGAAGGTCTTTTCAAAATATAAAAAGTATGACTGGTAATAATAACCTGATCAGACGCATGTTCCCATCAATGTGCCACAAACTATTGGGGTAAGGTACATGATAAACACGTCTTGCAACTGTCTGGCTCCATCTCCTTGCAGTAGCAGTAGGATTTACCCATGTCAACATCTCACGCACTCTGGACCGTGTAACAAGCACACCCTGTGCGCGCAACAGAGCTCTTATCATCTGAAACAGATTTTTGAATAGATCTAAATTGACATGATTTTCACAAAACAATGGCACACAAATGTGAATTAAATACTGCCTAAAGACCACCAATTACCTCATTTCCAGAATTAGGATATTGGCTCTGAAGTTGCCTCACATGTTGTTCTAGTTCACCATCATCTATTGCAGACAGCATACTTCTAACAGGTATACCCATCAACTTTGACTTCTTGTACAGAAATGATGAGGAGCATCCCAGTATTTCAGCAGTTTTTGCAATTGTATGGCCTTGCTTCAGCAGAAATTCAATGTGTTCTCTGGTAACATCAAGGGCTGGTCGGCCTCTTCTCCCTAAAAAAAGAAAGATAGGTTTACACGGCATCTGGACAGTCTCGGAAACCAGTAGGTGGAAAAACCAGAAGGCACATAACACCGGCTAGGTCGGATCATTTCCCCATACGTTAATGCATATAATAATGCATGAATGCAGTGATAGAGAGACTCACCTGAACTAATGCACCTGACAGAGAAACGTCGGTCTTCCCCAGCACGGAAATTTGCGTCTATTAGAGTTTTCAGTTGAGCCAAACTGCTTTTGAGTTCGTTGTTTGTGTCTGGTGACAGCAAATGCTCAATTCTTCCGAGATTTCTTTCACAGTTTTCAATAGAACGACGTTCTCTCTCTCCACAAATCCCCTGTGTGAGGGCTCGTTCAATTTCATGCCATTTTCTGGTGGTTTTTTCGATTACAGCCAACTGCTCGTTTATCCATTCACTTTGATTATGGCGGGGAGGGGGAATTACGTATTTATGGATATCTAAAATAGAGCAACGTCATGCACAATAATTTGCACTAGTCATAATGACGTTTGAGATATCTTTAACTTTCATTCTGTCTAGTCAAAACTGAATTACAGATATCCGCAATTGTCATTTAACCCTCGTGCTGCCTTCGGGTCACATGACCCAAAGGTTCATAACGAACCATCGTTGTGTTTACCCAATTTTACCCAATACAAAAACAAATAAAAATAATTTTCTTTTAACCTTCGCAATGTGGGGGGTCTGAGACAGCCCAACGGTTAAAAGAAAATGCTTCACTTTGTTTTTGTATGCGGTAAAGTTGTCGCAATACGACGGTGGGTCACAATGACTGATGGGTCAGAACGACCCGAAGATAACACAAGGGTTAAGATGTGTGACGAGTTGAATGTCGTTTCCAATGACGTCATTGCAGATATCTGTAATTCAGTTTTGCCTAGTCAAAACTGAATTACAGATATCTCTAACTGTAGTTTCGACTAGTCACAATTACGTTACAGATATCTTGAATGACAATTCCAACTATCCAAAATGTAATTACGACTAGTCAGAAAGACGTTGTTGATATCTACAATGTTAATTCCGGATAGTCAAACTTAGCTTTTAAATGTTAAAAAGGCTTGCCATACAGCTATCCCCATTCCGGTTTTCAGCATTCTCACTGCTGTTTCGCAGGAACAGCCGTTTCTAGTTATTATTCTTTTTGCCCCCCTAAAACTCAGTCAATATTTGGCCTACATAGACAACCTAGGTGTCAAAAGTTTCGCCTTGGTAGCGATTGAGTTGCTTCTATTGGGATTTACGTTCCGTTGCATGGTTTAGGCTCAAGTTAAGTTTTTATGGCGAAAAGTGAAGCTAACGGTGGCTAATTTGCTAGCCACAGTCACGGACGTTACTAACGTCACTACGTCACGAAAACACGCGTGACTACCTGTAGCAGAACATTCGTTTCGCATCTGTTAACTTGGGGGATAGCTAGGCTAACTATAGCTTTACTGCAAGGCACCTGCAGAAACGCCACAAGCAAAGAAGTAAAGAATATATTGTGCTTATTAAAGTTATGCATTGTGCTTATTAAAGTTATGAACTTAGAAGTGTGCTCAGGCTTAAACATTGGGTCTCACACTGAGTGTGGGAAGCAGGCTGTTCTTTGTGTCTCTATCTCTTCATTTTCAGAAACAACCTTGAAACTGGGTGGAGATGGCACCCGAGCAGGTGGGACGCGCGTAGGCAAGAACAACTCCCTGACGCACGAGAGAACAAGCTCAACCCTTTTTATGATACTTGTGTTTTCAATTGCATTGTATATGATATACTGGGGCAGGGAAAGATAGCCAGTTGGACTTCGTGAACCAGCCCAAACTCTGTTGCGGGTAGGGAAACGTAGACAACCCCAGAGCTCTGTACTTGTTGATTTCCAACTGCTGCATTAAAGCTGATATTATCGGACCTCTGCGACTCCAGACCACTCTTTCTAGAACACAGATTTGTGTCATTGAATACCATCATTACATATTGGAATAGACACATAGATTTTGAATCCTTCAGAGGCCAGGGTATGGAGAGAGATATGTCTCAAAAGTATTCGTAAATGCAATTACGATCCACAAATGTTTCACGATTTACAAATGTGTTTTGCGATCCACAAAAACAAAATTCTTACTCGTGATTTGTAAGCTTGCATTTACATAAATGTGCTATGATTTGTACACAGATGTCCATTCGTAAATATATCGTTTGTAATTTCTTAAAATACTTAACATTTTGTGTGTGCATTTCTCATGGTCTGTCACTTGTAAATCTACAATTCGCGTGTGAAGTGTTGAATCTGCATTTGTGGATTGCCCAATACACGCGTGCAATCCTTCTTCCAATTATGTAATTTTGAGACATTCTTTTCGGTCTTTTGCGATCCACACACAAATAGCTTTTTGATCCACAAACACAAGCCCCCCCCCCTCCTCCCTTTAGACAGTGACATCCGATAGGGGGCAGTGTAGTTCTCTGCATTGATGGCTGTGTAGTAGGCCTACATTCAGGGAGTTCGCTCCGTTAGGGCGCTATCTAGCTATGGCTGGACAAGAAGGATCGCCTGCTGATGGTGTGTCTTCGACAGTAAGTAAAAATCCCTTGAAATTGCCTTACTTGCTTAACAGTGAGATAGCAAGCCAGCTAGCTAATAAAATGTGTAGTATGGTAATGTTTTTTATGAGCAGTTACAATCACTTCTCTTAGAAAAGTTACACATTTTATTGACACACCATCAGCAGATGATCCTTCTTGTCCAGCCATAGCTAGATAGCGCCCTAACGGAGCGAAATCCCTGAATGTTGGCACAGCCATCAATGCAGAGAACACAGCCATCACAGCAGAGAACAACACTGCCCCCTATCAGATGTTACTGTATAAAAGGGGGCGGGGGGGGGGGGGGCTTGTGTTTGTGGCTCAAAAAGCTATTTGTGTGTGGATCGCAAAAGACCGAAAATAATGTCTCAAAATTACGTCATTGGAAGAAGGATTGCACGCGTGTATTGGGCGATCCACAAATGCAGATTCAACACTTCATACGCGAATTGTAGTGACAGATCATGAGAAATGCACACACGAAATGTTAAGTATTTTAAGAAATTACAAAAGATATATTTACGAATATATATTTACGGACATCTATGTGTACAAATCATAACACATTTATGTAAATGCAAACTTACAAATCACAAGTAAGAATTTTGTTTTTGTGGATCGCAAAACACATTTGTAAATCTTGAAACATTTGTGGATCATGGTACTTGCATTTACGAATACTTTTGAGACATATCTCTCTCCATACCAGGGTGACTATTTACTCATTTTACTTTGTGATGTGAAACACAATTGTGAAATGTAATGTACAATATTAGCTGATATTATTAAGGAAGTAGGCCCACATCTACTTTCGGAAACGGTAGTCTACTATTTTACTGAAGCATTAGCATGACATTAGCCTCTGTTGCCCGGGCAACACATACTACAGTGGTCTATGATGCATCTGTTTTCAATCGTTAAAATAAGCATTCCTCACAAATACATTTTCGTTGTAGGATTTATTATGACATTACATTACAAGTAAACGATTTGTTGGTGAAATTATCATTACCTGTGGTTTCAAACCAGTGTTGCTCACTGCAACGCTGTAGCCTACGCGAGACACACGTACAGTACAAAAACATCTACAGTACACAGCTGTTTAGGAAGTCAAACGGCGACAGAACATGTTCGGCACTCCCCTTACTTAAATCAAAAGTCTTTCAATAGGTGAAACTATCTGACTACTAACCTGAACTTCATTGCCACAGCCTAAACATTGTCAATCTGTTCATGATAATAATTAATTTCAGCCTAAACCGTACAACGGAACGTTAAATCTAATTCAACCAACGCAATCGTTACCAAGACGAACACAACAGTAGTCTAGTAGGCTACTGTACTGTAGTAGTAGAATTTACCGGGGCAGCTTCTCCACACAGGGCTATATCGCATTTTGCGTTGTTACTGACAATGATCGCTACCAGTGAGCTTTTTATGAATGGGCGATTTTCCACTAAATAAATGTCAAGCTTATTTACGTTTTTGGGGGCATATTTTCAGTTAGCAGATGGTACTGTTTGAATCGCGATTCCATCTTCTACTGCCGGTAACGTCGTAGAATAATCTTCAAAGGGGGTTCTTTATTAATGAATGAATGCAATATGAGTAGGCTAAAAGGGAAAACTTAAAAGGACGTTTAAGTCATAGAGATTAGGTCAATTTTTACACCGGTCTGCCAAATTTATTCGTTTTGATTCAGCTATGAGGCTGCCTCTTGCAGGGGAAATGAGAAGACATCATATTTAATTCTACACTCGTATTTTCAGTTGTAAATGAGCAGCACAAAAAAATGCTTTTAAATCTATGTAATCTTTATAAATAATAAGTATGCATTTTTATATAAAATATACAGAAATATCAGTTGTAAAAATGTCATTCAAAAACGGACCCTGTGCAACTGACGCAAGCAAGCACACCCTACAATTTCCCCAGAAATTGTACCCTCTCTAGTTATTAAAGCTGTCTCTCCGCCACTTTCCAGAAATGCTGTTATTCTTGAATACTGTAATATTCTGAAGGGTCGTCAGTCAACGTAATAACCCAGTCACACCCTGTTTGAACCCCCTTCACCAGACCCCACCTCACCCTAACCCCCTTCACCAGACCCCACCTCACCCCAACCCCCTTCACCAGACCCCATCTCACCCCAACCTCCTTCACCAGACCCCACTTCACCTCAACCCAACCCCCTTCACCAGACCCCACCTCACCCCGACCTCCTTCACCAGACCCCACCTCACCCCAACCCCCTTCACCAGACCCCACCTCACCCCAACCCCCTTCACCAGACCCCATCTCACCCCAACCTTCTTCACCAGACCCCACCTCACCTCACCCCAACCTCCTTCACCAGACCCCACCTCACCCCAACCCCCTTCACCAGACCCCACGTCACCTCACCCCAACCTCCTTCACCAGACCCCACCTCACCCCAACCCCCTTCACCAGACCCCACCTCACGCCGACCCCCTTCACCAGACCCCACCTCACCTCGACCCTCTTCACCAGACCCCACCTCACCCCGACCCCCTTCACCAGACCCCACCTCACCTCACCCCAACCCCCTTCACCAGACTCCACCTCACCCCAACCCCCTTCACCAGACCCCACCCCAACCTCCTTCACCAGACCCCATCTCACCCCAACCCCCTTCACCAGACCCCACCTCACCCCAACCCCCTTCACCAGACCCCACCTCACCCCAACCCCTTCTGAATGCCCTCCCTCCAAACCCTTTCTCACTCCATCCCTCCCCCACCCTCAATGGGAGAGGGATGGAGGCCAGCGATGCCACTGACCCCCACAGTTAATTTATAATTGAATTGTTAACATAGTGGAAAAAAATTGGGGGAATATTGTTTTGGATATTTTGACTTGAGTCACAGGAATAGAATAACACAGAATGATGTGTTGCGTCGCTGTAGGTGTGTGTAACACTTTTCTTAGCCATATGGGACATTTCATCAATATAAAGATAAACTTGAACCTGGGTTCCCAGCAGTTGAATTGTGAGCTGGCTGAAATATATAAACTCTTACCAATGAAGTGTAAATATGGCAATATCCAGTTACCGGTACTATTATTTTCAAGCCTCCACTAGAGAAACTTTACGATCAGTTTAAATACCCTATGACATTTCTCTAGAAACACATGAATGATGACAAAAGAAAATAATTGAAATACAATGAAAACTAGAGAGGGTAAAATTTCTGGGGAAATTGTAGGGTGTGCTTGCTTGCGTCGGTTGGACAGGGGTCCGTTTTTTAATGACATTTTTACAACTGATATTTCTGTATTTTATATAAAAATGCATACTTATTATTTATAAAGATTACATAGATTTAAAAGCATTTTTTTTTGCTGCTCATTTACAACTGAAAATACGAGTGAAGTGTAGAATGAAATAGATGTCTTCTCATTTCCCCTGCAAGAGGCAGCCTCATCGTTGAATCAAAACGAATACATTTGGCAGACCGGTGTACAAATTGACCTAATCTCTAAGACTTAAACGTCCTTTTAAGTTTTCCCTTCTCGTGATATTTTCAGGCATTTAGCCTACTCATATTGCATTCATTCATGAATAAAGAACCCCCTTTGAAGATTATTCGACGACGTTACCGGCAGTAGAAGATGGAATCGCGATTCAAACAGTACCATCTGCTAACTGAAAATATGCCCCCAAAAACGTAAATAAGCTTGACATTTATTTAGTGGAAAATCGCTCATTCATAAAAAGCTCACTGGTAGCGATCATTGTCAGTAACAACGCAAAATGCAATATAGCCCTGTGTGGAGAAGCTGCCCCGGTAAATTGTACTACTACGGTACAGTACTAGACTACTGCTGTGTTCGTCTCGGTAGCGATTGCGTTGGTTGAATTGGATTTAACGTTCCGTTGTACGGTTTAGGCTGAAATTAATTATTTTCATAAACAGATTGACAAAGTTTAGGCTGTGGCAATGAAATTCAGGTTAGTAGTTAGATAGACTTTTGATTTAAGTAAGGGGAGTGCCGAACATGTTCTGTCGCCGTTTGACTTCCTACAGCTGTGTAGATGTTTTTGTAGTGTCTCGCGTAGGCTACAGCGTTGCAGTGATACACTGGATTGAAACCACAGGTAATGATAATTTCACTCACAAATCGTTTACTTGTAATCTAATGTCATAATAAATCCTACAACGAAAATGTATATGTGAGGAATGTTTATTTTAACGATTGAAAACAGATAACGCTACATCATAGACCACTGTAGTATGTGTTGCCCGGGCAACACAGGCTAATGTCATGATGCTAATACTTCAGTGAAATAGTAGACTACTGTTTCCGAAAGTAGATGTACTTCCTTAATAATATCAGCTTATACTGTACATTACACATCACAATTGTGTGTCATATCACAAAGTAAAATGAGTAAATAGTTATCACCCTGGCCTCTTTGCTTGTGGCGTTTCTGCAGCTGCCTTGCAGTAAAGCTATAGTTAGCCTAGCTATCCCCCAAGTTAACAGATGCGAAACGAATGTTCTGCCAAAGGTAGTCACGCGTGTTTTCGTGACGTTAGTGACGTAGTGACGTTAGTAACGTCAGTGACTGTGGCTAGCAAATTAGCCACCGTTAGCTTCACTTTTCGCCACAAAAACTTAACTTCAGCCTAAACCATGCAACGGAACGTAAATTCCAATACAAGCAACTCAATCGCTACCAAGACGAAACTTTTGACACCTACGTTGTCTATGTAGGCCAAATATTGACTGAGTTTTAGGGGGGCGAAAATAAACAATAAATAATAACTAGAAACGGCTGTTCCTGCGAAACAGCAGTGAGAATGCTGAAAACCTGAATGGGGATAGCTGACCATGCTAAAAAAGCTGAAAATAGTGAAAATTTAGTAGAAAGTTATAAGCTGAAGCTTCAAAGCAACCGAAAGGTATTTTTGAAAGGGGCTGGAGCAGCATTCCAACAATGATTTGAAAGGATTTACCATTACTTTTAAAGGGAGAATAATTTGCACAAAAACCTTAATATTTTAAAAAGTATAAAAGTGAGAAATGAGAAAATACCCGCAAACTGAAATGAATTTCAAAAATGTGTGAGTCACACAAAAGAGGCAGTGTGGAAGCTGAACTGCATCATCTTAACAAAGCTAAGAGCTAAAATAGCCTACAATGTGGGAGAAGCTGAAAGCTGAACTGTTAAACAGAAGAAGAAGTAGGCTAGCTAGTCGTAACAAGAATATTATCGTTTTAACAGATTAAATTATAGTTGGGATAGTAATAGCAGTAGCAGATGTAGCCTACCATTGAGTGCGTTTACTCGGCTTTCTTAGTAGGATTCAATGTGTTGATGGAATGAAACATACAGCAGTAGGGCCGATACAGGAAGACACGGCGACACTTTGTTGCAGAAGGATGATGGTGCAAGTTTTGTCCGTGGAGCATACAACGATTAATAAAAAAGAATCATGTAGACGCGTTTATTGAGTAATCGCATAACTAATTACACATGTAAACGGAGTAATCGTATTATTGGTATAAACCGACAATTGCTAGTAATCGTGTTTCTCATGGTCAAGTAAACGTACCAATCACCTGTGTGAGAGACTGAGTGGTGCGTGTCTGTCGTTACGGTGATGGTGCAGCTATGATTGCTAACGCGGTGAGGGCACAGAATAAGAGAAATGTAGCTAGAATCCACACCTCAAACAAGATAACCTAGACGCAAAACTGTACGTCCAATCCAAAATCTAATGATATTTTCCGAGACCCAAGACTCTGCCGAAACCAGAGATATTCTTTATATGTATGTGTAGTCAGAAATACGACTCTACCTGCAGTTTCAAAAACGTGTTCCTTCTGCTTTCCTGGTGCGTGTTTGTTTGGTTGCCACGGCGATGGAGCAGCTATGATTGCTAACGCGCTGAGGGCAGAGAATAAGAGAAATGTAGCTAGAATCCACACCTCAAACAAGATAACCTAGACGCAAAACTGTACGTCCAATCCAAAATATAAGGATATTTTCCGAGACCCAAGACTCTGCCGAAACCAGAGATATTCTTTATATGTCTGTGCAGTCAGAAATACGACTCTACCTGCAGTTTCAAAAACGTGTTCCTTTTGCTTTCCTGGTGCTTGTTTGTTTGGTTGCCACGGTGATGGCGCAGCTGTGATAGCTAACGAGCTAGGCAGAGAGAAAAACGAACATTTACCTAGCATCCACACCTCAAACAAGTTGACCTAGACGCAAAACTATACGTCCAATCCAAAATATAAGGATATTTTCCGAGACCCAAGACTCTGCCGAAACCAGAGATGTCCTTTATATGTCTGTGCGGTCAGAAATACGACTCTATCGGCAGTTTCAAAATCTTGTTCCTTCTTGCTTTCTCTGACTGATTTTACTCACCTCTCCATTGAAGTTAGTGAGAGAATTTGAAAGGCTGCTCTCGCTTCAAGGCTCATAGCTGAAAATCTGTAAATGTGAGCTCTTTAGTAGTTACATTGGCTGAAAGAGGACAAATTTTCCTACATTTTAAGGTATAACTTGTTTCTGTAAGTTAAACTATATGAACGTTAGAGGAATTTGTTTGACAAATTAGTTGAATATCAGAAAAAGAGCAGCAAGCAGAGTGTGCTGCTCATTCATAAAAATCAAGAAGGAGCAAACATTTTAATGTATTTCAAACTGTCATAATTCAAAATTGGCTGAACATTTGAAAAAGCTGAATCATTTGGGAATAGCTGAATGTCTTGTGAACATTTTAAAGGTTGAATGGTGTCTCTAGCTGAAAGTAAGCTGAAGTAGTTACAGGCCAAAAAACGGCGGAAGAACTAAGAAGTTGATATAATAATAAAGAGAAACAGGAAAACAATAGTGAGAATGCTTAACAGCATTCTCACAATAAATATATATGTGAGAGAACAAAGGTTGTGCTCTCGCCGAAGGCTTGAGCACACCCAATAAATATCAGTCCTCTTCACTACCAAATTTGTAAATGCACCTTTCACTCAAAATCACTTATGGTACTACCAATCACGTCACATTAATATCAGAACATTAAACGATCTTGTTTTGTTCAAACCATGCACAGAAGAGAACATTACACTATCCTTTCAGTCCTTGCAGAGTGCTCACAGTTCAGTCCCACACGTGTTACCCAAAAGAAAATACCGGAGCACAGGCTTATGTTGGATCATAGTAACAAAAATACAATATAAATGTTAACAAAATATTTTTTACGTGCTTCACTAACTTTTTCACTCACAGTGTGACAAGATACATTCAAAATAAAATACTTCAAAAATATGTAATACATATTTTATGAATGTTCCATAGCCAGGTCAGCTTCACTGAAATATTACTGTCAGCCTGAGGGTGGCACTGTTGTTTGGTGGAAACGCTAAAACAGCCAATACCTAAAGCAAATGAGATCACATGAGGACGCTATCATCTTACATTTACATTTATTCATTTAGCAGACGCTTTTATCCAAAGTGACTTCCAGAGCTTTACAAAGTGCATAGGTCACTGATAATAACAACAAGATAGCCCCAAAAAAGTATTTAGGGGCACATATTGTGAACAACCAAAATAAGTGCCAAAGGGAAGAACCACAAGAGCATGTAGTTAAACAAGTTACAATTAAACAACATGAATCGCTATAAGTGCATGTATACCTGTAGAAAAGCAAGCAACAGTAAAAAAAAAAAAAATCAGTTACCACTAACCAACAAGAGCAGCAAGACTCTAAGCAAGAGTCATTGTGATCCTTGAGGAAACTAACATGGGGTCCAGCAAACCATTCCTAAGTACCGTTGTACTCCCGGAACAAGTGCGTCTTGAGCCTTTTCTTGAAGGTGGGGAGACAGTCAGTGTCTCTGATGGAGGTGGGGAGTTCGTTCCACCACTGGGGGGCCAGACAGGAGAAGAGCTTGTGTTGGGACCGGGCGCTCTTGAGCAGTGGGACCACCGCTCGGAAGGTCAGTACCAGAGTCTTGAATTGGTAATTGGTTATCATAAATCAGAGTTGTCTCCTGTCCTTTGAGTTGTTGAGCAAGTCAAAGGTTAAATATATTTACTCCATTGTCATTTGATAAGCAATATGTATGATTTGTGCCATTTTTTTTCTCAAGATTTTCTTTGTGTTAAAACAGCTTTCCTACTTTGAGCATACATTTTTGTATAGAAAGAATAATTTGTCCGTAATAGAAAAATTAAGAAAAATATCTGTGGAAACTTCTAATAAATGTTATTATTGTAAATAATTTTTTAATAATCTATGGATGTAATTGACATAGTAGTGTATATAAATGTTCTGTTTATGATTTACAATAGATTTTTTCTTATATGCTATTGTGTGTTCCCAATGTGTGTATGTTTGTTTGATTCAGTACAGGGCTACATATATCCCTCCAACCTCAACTTCAGAAGAGAATGCGTTAAAGGAGTGATTTGCAGAGAGGACAAGTGTTACATTTGAGACCGGGGATCCAGCTTCCCATTTAGTCAGTGTGGTGTGGTTGCCATGGGAGAAGCAGTTGTGTCCGCAAAAGGGAGAGTGCCTACAATCCTCTAACACATATTCACACAAACATGCTTCCCCGAAGCTTGACCTGCCGCTGAATTGGGTCAAAGGTTGATGTCTGGGAGCGTATGGAGGACAGAGAGTGATGAGTAGTCCGCACAGGAAGCAGGGGAGGGAGAGGGAAAGAGAGAAATAGGAGGATGTGCCCACATAGATGGAAATGGGGACTGAACAGAATCCACTTATCATCCAGAAAAAAAAAAATTGGGATTGAGACTAAGAATGAAGTTCTGTATCTGATATTTTTCTTTCATCTATCAATCAAATTGTTGTTGTAGAATAGGGCTTAAACAAAGAAAAATACGATTGTAGACAGACACTTCATTCATTTTAATAATTGTGCTATTCAAAACTGTAATTCTAGAGAGAGATTGAGAGAGACAGAGAGTAGCCTATGTATTTTACAAGTGTGAAAGTGTGTGTGTGCATGTATATTTGCAAAAATCAAAAAATGCACCGATAAATATGCAAGGGGTGTCTTTTTACTGTAAAAAGCCATGGCGGAGTAATGGCAGTAAATTACTGGAGTACCCTCTAGTGGTCAACCAAACAAAGTCGACACTCTACTGAGGTCTACGTGCTAGTTCAGTCTTCTCCTTGCAGACATTTAGGGATGAATGAGGGTTGTGCTAATGACCATGCACTAATGCATGTAAAGCAGCACTTTAAATTTTTTATTTCCGAATCCTAAACAGCCATGGCCCTGTATCAGCTGTCTTGTTTTATAAAGAGGGATGTTTTAGATTGGATGACAAAATCAAAAGGCATTCATAAATTATTAACTGACAACTAGACTAATTAAGTGTGAAAGTCTTTGCATTGCCTACACAAATTACACTACTGTGTATTCAGACCAGCTCTCTGCCCCATGAAAAATAGCCATTTCCAGTTTAACTGAAGAGGCACAAAATGAACAGTTAGGATATGAATGTAGCAGAGCCCTGTAACGTCCAGAAGGTTAGTCCGACCATCTCTTGGACACAAATCAACTCACCTATGGAAACATACATGAAATTCTGGGTCAAGACCTCTACACACATTAAGAACAAGCAGAATATTTTTTTTATAGAAATTCAGAATCCACCCATCACAAGACACTTTACAGTTCTAGAATGTAATGGCTATGTCGAATGATTCACTATGAGGCTGTCTGTTGCAGCCACCAAAGTATTCCAGCCATGACTGCAAAATTGAACAGATGCATTGTACACCACAACAATCACAGGCATAAATATAATTTTTTGATTGTTTAGTTCTTAAAATTAGTTAGACTATTGTTCTTTTTACTTTTAATTTAAGATTTGTATATGTTTATTGTTTGCACATTCCTGCCACAGTAAATTCTGTGTTTGTGTAAACCTACATGGCAAATAAACCAAATTCTGATTTTGATTCTGATATAGATAGAACATGGATGTCTCCATGTATTAAAACCATGTCAAGTGTTTAGTTTAATAGATATACTTACATTTTATCTTTATTCTGCTCCTCTTTATATTCTATATATGCAAGTATGTAACTGTAAAGCCCTGCAGTGTTAGGATCAGGATTTTCCTGATCCTCGGGTCCGGCCATCAGTCCGATCCGTCAGTCCCTCTTGCGGCCTGGCCCGCATCTGGGTAAGCAGCAGTGTTGGGCACCGAAACACCCAACACTCTGAGGTGGGGACAAGTCCCCATCTGGCGTTGGAGCCGAAGCCCCCAGGCAGACGATCACTTCGACCCGCCCCCGTCACCGGATCCCCATCAGGCGATCCGGTATCGACGGGGGCGGGTCAATATCTGTCCGATATGGACAGATACTCACTTGATCTGAGGCAAAAGGCCGAGAAGCGATGACCGCATTATTAGACGCCCCCCGCACGCGGACCCTTCGTGCACCAGCTGGGCCACTTGGTCGCCACGACAACCGCCAGACCAAGAATGGCCGAAACTACGGAAGCTAAAAGCAAAGGCCAAAGCCACAGAAGAAGCAGAGGCCAAAGCTAAAAGCAAAGGCCAAAGCTACACAGGGAGCAAAGACAAAAGCGAAGGAAAAAGCAACAGAAAGGAAACAGCTACAGAAGAAGCAAAGACAAAAGCCTTACCTCTACGTACGCACGGCCGCTCTCTCGCGTCTAACCCCAAAGCTAACCTTACCCTGACAATCATATTTTTCCCAGGATGGGGGGGGTCGTGTCCCCCCCGGGATTTCCGCCTATGCCCGCCCGCTTGGTTTCTTTTCTCACCACACTTTTTCCATTTTGTTTTATACCTTTGACTTTTTCTCGATTAGGATCCGTATATGTTTATTGTATGCGCCTTCCGGCCACAGTCAATTCCGTGTTGGTGTCGACTGACATGGCAATAAAAACTCATTCCGATTACCTTCCTTTGAAGTCACTCACCTCACTTTTTTTAAACGAGCCCCTGTTCCATGTGTTGATGCAAAAATCGGTTTAATATGTTGTCCTCGCATGGAGGACATATCAGATATTAAACTGATAATGAGAGGTGTGACCTTTTCGACCTTTTCAACCTTTTGGGCAAGGCCCAACCCACTTGATGAATCAGGTAACGTGATTTTCAATGTTCTATTATTGAAGTCAAAATAGACAGTCAGTGACGTCAATTCAACAAGAGCAGGTGTCGGAATGTGGTCATAGAACATCAACAACACCGCACTGCCAACAAAAACCAGAAAGTGCATTCAGTGGAGTGCAGATCTCCACCCAGTGCTTCAACAATCACTGCTGTAATGTTTGATTGAATGAATACAAACCCAAATTGCATCCCGTCTAAACTGTAAGCGTATCAGACACATTTTCACTCGCACATCTCATGTATCAGACAGTATCATTTAAGAAAAAAAGGGTCAATAAAATAAATAGATAAACAAACAAAGATTACACTAATATTAGTCCTGCTGTGTGTTTAGTTCTGCTAGCTGTATTAGCCATGTCAGCTGTAGCAATGGGTACTGAAACCCAGAAGCCTGTAACAGTTTTTTGCATTTGCTTATACACTTTGGCTAATTGTGTCAAAAGTATGAATTTCTGAAACAACATTAGGTGTTGTGCACACAGTCATGAATGAGCACGAAACATATTAGGTGGATGGGTTCAGTAGTATGCGAGATAAGCCATAGACCACAGTGTATATATATACTATATTTATTTATGATTCAATTTATAATCAATCTTTGATTGATTTTTCCAATTTACAATAGGACCCCATTGTATGTGTGGGTTTGACATGTTGGCTGCACTAGTTACCTGTTACCTGTATGTGTATATATACAAACAGTAAATAAGACACAAATATGATTTACCATTTTTTTCAGAAATAAGATACAACAGGACAAACCAGGTTAGAATTCAAATTACAGTGCACCTACAGTGCAATGCAAGATATAAATAAATAGTTCTGCTAAATGACTAAATGACTAAATGAAATGAGTTCTAAATTTAAATTACAAAGGAATACAATGCAGTCCATTTAATTGAACAGAATGTCAGGTTGCCAGTTTTACAACATTAAAAATGATGGAATACAATAACATTGTGCAAAGCTAGGTGTGTAATAATAATGCCAATCATGCCAACAAACCAATCATGCCAACAAACCAGATTTATGAAAAAAGTGCCGTGCATTCCTGCATTTTTTCTCTGAAAGCAAGGTGGGAAGGTGAGTAAAAATGAGATCACACCTAATGCCATGTGCAGTATATAAAGTGTAGCGCCGTCTAAGGAAAGTAATCCTCAGTACTTACCTGTTCATCATGAAGAAGCTGATCCTTTGTCTGACTCTCATCTGGGCACTCTCCAGCACAGGTAAATGTACTTTTGTACAGTTGTACTTATTCTTCCAATATATTTTCTGAAAACAATAGAGCATATGAACAACGTTTCATACATTTTTTATTTACCAGAACTATTTTTTTAGGAAGGATTACTCTTGATATCTCCGGAAGATATATTAGAATTAACAAAGACAAATGTCCAACCCTTGAAAATTATGGTTAAGATGGAAAAGATAATATTTAAAGGGTAAATTCACATGTCAAAATACAGTAGCAGAAGAAGCAGTCTAAAGGGGAAGGAAATGGATAAAGACCATTCAGAATAACGAATACAGCAAAATGAAAAATAAAAATGAGTAAATTACAAAATTTGATACAAAATCAATATATATTTGATACATTACAATTCTTAGGCAATATACATGACAAGACTTGGCTGTAGAAGTATATAAATATGTGTGCTGGAGTAAAGTCAAGTAGTTAGACACTTAAACCATTTTTATTTACCATATTATTTACAATCCATTTTACGAAAAAGGGGAAGAAGTAGAAGAAGATGACTTTTCAGTCTTCACAAACCATCAATACACTTTAGATATTTGATTTGACATTTGACGTGTTCATTATTCATTGACAATTTTTTCTCCACATTTTAGCTGTGGCACTTCAGTGCCAGACTTGTGCAGATGAGCAGTGTTCAACCACAATTCCAGTCACATGTTCCTCAGAGACGATGTGTGTAACAGCTTCCATTCAAGGTGGGCATTTCTTTACACCATGTTCTACTTTGAAGTGAAATAAATGTAATGCAGAGTTATGTGTTCTTTCCGTTAATATTCACAAACTCAACTTTTTATTTTGTAGCCACTTCATATGGACCTACAAACCAGCAAATATTCAAGGCGTGTGCATCATCCTCCCTGTGTCCAGCCGCAGACGTTTCAGCTCAGACATTTTCAGCCAACTTGGGTGTTTTGGTTGCAGTTGCATCTGCTAAGTGCTGCAACACAGATAATTGCAACATAGACACTCTACCATGTAAGTACAGATAAATAAATACCTAATGTAAGATGAAAAAATACAAAATAGACAGCTTACATTTTGTGAAGCTTAAATGTTCTCTCTTTGTCAAACAAATTAAATTATTTTCTGTTTCAGTCCCTGCTGCTCAGACAGATAACACCCTAAGGTGTTTCACTTGTGACCCCATGACCTCTCAATGTACTTCTCAAGTACAATGTAGGGGGGAAGAGGACCAGTGCTTTGCAGCGAATGGTGAGTCTTAATCATATGTGGTTTCCAATAAGTATTTTACAACCTTGAAGTATCTCAAACCAACTACATGTGAGATCTGGAAAATCATCCAGTGGAAGAAAGTAAAGAAGTGCTGTTCTATAATATTTGTAGTAGTTCTATGATGTGCTACTTAATACTTATAGTCCACTAAATATCAATGGTAGTTATTGTACTTTTTACTGCACTGCATTCATATGACAGCTATAGTGACTAGTTAAGTTTTGATGTTCTAATATTCCCAAAATGTTACATGTCATAATTCAATAGTATTCAAAGTACAGTAATAAACACGTGGTGAAAGTGAGTGAAAATACTTTTATTTCTGATATTTTAAGTATATTCTACATTGTGGTATTACTTATTTTAATTAATTAGCAAACTTAAAACAATGGAGGATGTGTAGTTAAACAATGATTTTTCCTCTACAGTGACAATTGGGTCCAGCCCTTTTCCAACTTTTGGCTGTGTATCTACAAATCTGTGTGCAGCTGCTATAAGCCTGGGTAGCCTTCCTTTCATGCAAAGCAATGGAAGCATAAGCAGTGGACCATCTTGTTGTGGGACCAGTTTGTGTAATACTGCCACAACAACAACAACCGCACCTACAACAACAACAACCGCACCTACAACAACAGCCGCACCTACAACAACAACCACAACTACTACCAGTGACGCCTTCTGTTTCAGACTGAGTATGATCCATCTGCTGCTCGGACTCATAATCTTTGCTGTCTGTTAGAATAAGGGGGTTTCGACAAAGCACCTATGCAGCCACCAGAAGGACTCTGAAACAGAATTAATTATCGAAAACTAAAACTGACTCTCCTTTAGTATATGTAGACCACATATTTAAGTTAAGATTCCTATAAGTTGAATGTATACACCTTCCTGTCAAAGTAAATTCCTTGTCTGTGCAAACGTTCATGGCGATAAAAACACATTCTGATTCTGAAATGCTTCCTTGTTTATGATAAGCTTGACAAATCACATCACACAAATAGTCCTCCTAAAGTTGGCTACTGTGTAGCCTATTATACAAGAACACGTAGCATTTTGGGCAAATGAGGTCTGCTTATGAACCGCCCCAATTTAAGCATTAGAATTGAGAAATATAGGTTACTTAATTAACGTCGGTTACGGACTGGCAACGTCACAAAATTACGTTGCTAGGAGGTCGCGGTTACGGACTGGCACGTCATTTTGTGACGTTGCCGTTACCTACTGGCGTCTTTCACTAATGTTTGGTCATCGAATGACGTTGAGGCAACGGAAGGGCAACGTAACTGTGTTACTGTTCCAAAATTGTCCGGGATTTTGTGTCCTCCCCCCATCCCCCTGGACTTCTGTGACATACAGTTACACATCACCTCTTATGTAGGCTACTTCATCAACTTCACAACAGCACAGGCTTGTATGTGGGTCCAACACAGTCATACACAACCACGCACAGTTAGACTTAAGCCCAATTTATACTTAGGTCACAGACACTTTTGAAAAGGTCGCCGACAGAAATGGCGTCACGGTCGACACTTTTAACCGTCGCTTGAAAGTGTCGCCTACCAGGAGAAATTTCTACTGGCGCTGATGTCGTCACATAGTGTCGCGCAAGTATGATTGACTAGATAGACGGCACGCGTCGTTGATTTCATTGTTTTGAATTTTCAGTGAACGCTCAACAGCTGTTTAAGATGGAAGGAATAAAGGAGAGATTGGCGGAGCAAGTTAGAACATATCCACACCTTTATAATGCCTCTCAAAATTAGCTACAGCCATTTTCTCGATCGATCACCTAGGCTACAAAGCGTAAACAATGTAACCATAGCTATGAATGTAACGGTAAAATGATTATGTTTACGTCACGCGAACCTTGAGCACAGGCGACTGTTTGCCGAAGTATAAATGCAGCAGCCTGAGCGACACTTTTTTTTTTCCGTCGGCGACCATTTCAAAAGTGTCGGCGACATAAGTATAAATTGGGTTTAAGGGGACAAGCACATGGATTTAGAAGTGGTCGGTTTCCCTTTTCATCAGGCAAGAGAAATAGGGGCATCAGTTTGTCTGAATGGTGGACTACCTTAGACACCCAACCCTTACACAGGCCTGGCCATCTGGATCTGATGGCTTTCTGGTTTCTTCTGTCCCCCTAACTGTTTGTTTTCCTATGTTCTTCTTTACCATGTCCCTCTTTCGGTCCTGGCTTTCACTCTTTCTTATTCATCTAACATTTATTCTTTCTTGCCCGTTGTTCTGATTTAAATCTGGTCCCATTCCATAGTCACTGGATTCTAGCCATGATGGAGAGCATAGATGGTGATAATGTACCATATGATGCTAAATGAAGGATAGACATCTTATTAACATGGACTTTGAATCATCAGATTGGTTAGAATGTCAAACGGCCACATGAGGAAATGGGTGGCCATGACGTAGACATGGACGCAAAGAAGCACGACACATCCAAAATACTAATGGTATTCAGGTGAACTCTGTGAAACTACCCAGTTCTCTGAAATTTGGAAGAAGGCTTTCCTAATGTAGAGGAAGAAGCTCGGAAGGGAGCCAGGCTAGAGGGACTTTGACACCTGGGGCTGAGGGCTTGGCAAAGCTGAATGGTCACTGTAAACATCAGCGAATGGGCGTGTCTTGGAGCTAATATGCATGTGTGCATCTCAGTCCATCGTTGATTGTTAGTAATTTGTGGATAATCTGAAAGTAGTTTAAGGAGTTGGTCACATGACCGAGGAGCTATTGAAATACAAAACATTACAAACGAATTAAATTAAATGTATCGCCTGCACTTTATACACGGTCTTTGGCTCTGCCAGATGGAAATCCGTAATGCGGCTGCATTTCTAGATCTTTATTAAGTTTTGAAAGCGAACCAATGTCTGAATTGTGAAGATAAAATGTGTGAAATATTGTACGTTATTTTTTCCAACAATGTGACGCTAATTCTTATACTTTGGCTTTAGTTTTTCGAAACCTATTGAGGTTTGAAACCGCAAATGTCTGTCGAATCGAACCTGAAACCAACTTTCCCCGGGGTAAACCGTACGGGACGCAGACAGCCCCTGTCCCCACTTCACCCCAGCGTCTTTGTGCTTGCTCTGGGTATTTTGCAGTTTCTAGTACGCTTTTAGCTCACTGCAGTTCACGTATAGGCCCCTAGGCTTGACGGAAAGATCGACAACTTGAACCTGTTTTTGGTCAAAGTAGGCTACATTCTGGAGGTTTTAAGCATTAACCATCAGCATTATGAATGAAAATACTCAATGGTTTTCTACAATCAATGGGAACAACTTATTAATGAAAACCTGCTATGCCAGTTACAATAAATCATAAACTTAGAAAACCATGCTTACAGTTATGGGTTTTAAAACACCAATTGTTTTAAACGAATTGGGCTGATCGGTCATAGGGTTTTCACTTTTGAAATTAATATTGAAAACGATTACGTTTTGTCGCACGATAACGTAAGAAAGGAATATAATTAGTTTTTTCTGCCAATTTAATATTGATCTGTATATATATTTTTTTTAATCAACGAACAAAGAACCCCCCCGACGTCACCGCTACGCTGCTACGTGTACGTTTTAGGGGGAGGGGCACGTAAACAGAGAATTCTAAATAAAGCGGAGTGCTGCATAATATTTCTTCATCGTTTTATTAGGCAGTGTAAAGGTAGGTTTTTTGATAATTGTAAATATTTTCCGTTGCATATGACACCTATAAGCTGAACGAAGTCCATGTTGCATTCGCTTTATCCTTCAATGGAACTTTGTCTATTTTATACTCGAGTCTTTTCAGCGCCATTACTGTGTGAGGACTAAATGGACAAAATGGCCATATTCCGAGTTATTCGTCAGAGACGTGTCTTTCATACACAATAAGATGCTTTAATGGCATCACAACGTCTGCACGATTCATGCATTAACATCTACCAAATTACGGAACACTTAATCGAGTTGTAGCCTATGCATTAAACGTTCATCCATACATTTAATGGAGGTGCTGCCATCGTGCTGTTTACGTTAAATGCGCAGGCCAACGGAATGATTGACGTTTGGGTTACTGACTAAACAGGCAGTTGAAAGCTAGCGATCAATCAAAGACTACTTTTTCCATTGTGGATCTTGTACTGTGAAATGTTTACACCAGCTTACTACAGCCGGCTTTGTTTGGTAAATCCATGTTTTTATTGTCACTCCTAGGTCATTTGAGTTATGCCGATACGTCGTGCTGCTGGGTCTAACCAGGAGACTGCTCCTTCCGCGGCACCAGAAGCAGGTGAGTTCAATACTAGACACTTCAACGTAAGGACCGAAAATCAACTAATGCGATGTTTGCATGTATGTGTACTACCAGGGCCTTTTCAGACCACCCTCACACCCCCTGACTAAATGGGAGTATTGCCAAATGTGATGCCCATTCTCAATGTCTCTCTCTCTCTCTCCCTCTCTCTCTCTCTCTCTCTCTCTCTCTCTCTCTCTCTCTCTCTCTCTCTCTCTCTTCTACCCTTTTCTACCTGTCTCTCTTTACCTGTATCCTACCTAACTACCCACCCACCTACCTGTCTTCTACATATCTCCAGAGCCTGATGCCAGCTCTGAGGAGTCGGCATCCGTAGGGGAGGGGGTGGCAGCGGCCCCAGCCCCCGGGGCCAAGCAGGGCGAGGAGGCGGCCGAGGGCGAAGAGGCGGAAGGAGGAGAAGCACCTAAAGAGAACGGCGAGAAGGCGGAGGAGGCCGAGAAAAACGCAGACGAGTCCGCCGGAGAGAAGGCCGAGGAGAAGAAAGCCGAGGGGGAGGAGGCGGAAAAGAAAGAGTGAGTTGGATGTTGTGCGATTTGACTGGCACGTCCTTCGTTAATTCCAGGTTTTCCCGCGAGAGTAGCCGTCACGGCGCGCAAAATGATTTTGGATGATTAGGCATGTTGCCATGCCTAAAAAGGAGCGATTTAGAAGTTGGCTTTCTCAGTCTTGCGATTTTGGTTGCAAGATTTCAATTGATGTTCCCATTTGGTTCTTTGCAATTTAAAAGGAATGTCTTGTGTCTTCTGCCTTGGCTGCAGAGAGAAGGATGGAGTGAAAGAGAAACCCAAGAAGCCAATGAAAAGGACCGTTCCTGCATGGGCTACCCTTTCCGCCAGCAAAAAGGTGGTGGTCACCACCAAGTTTGCGGGCAACCAACCCAAGGTGGACGACATCCTCTTTGAGGCTGTTGAGGTGTGTGTGTGGCACCCCTAATTCACTTCTCTTGTGTTGTCACCACATGAACGCTGTCCAACCGTAACCACTTGGTTCGTAGAGCCATGCGCACAAGAATTGCTCCTCCCAAGGTTTCTTCCATTTTTTTTTCTCCTGTGGAGAGTTTTTGGGGAGTTTTTCCTTGTCTTCCTTGAGGGTTTAGGTTGGTTGAGGGGCAGTTCTATGGGCATATGTGAAGCCCTCTGTGACATGCTTGCGTGTAAAAAGGGCTATACAAATACATTTGATTTGATTTGATCTGCTCATGCACACGCACACACTCGCTTGAGCAACACACTCATCTCGGTGCGCGTCTGCTTGCTCTCTGCAGTCCTGCAAGGACAAGACCGGCGCCTCAGTCTACTCGGTGATGAAGTACATCGTAAATAAATACCCTAACCTGGAGCTGGACAAGAGGAAATACCTCCTGAAGAAAGCTCTGCAGAGGCAGGTGGAGAAAGGGACCATCAGACAGGTAAGATACAGAGGTCTCCCCCGGCCCCCCAAAACCACCCACCCACCTGTTATCCCTGGCTTTGTTATAAGGATGCATTCATTCAGCGGACGCTGTTGTCCAAAGCGACAGAGGTGGGGATTTGAACCTGGGACCTCTGAACGTACTATACCACTGAGCCATGTTGACTGGGGAATTTATAGATTTGATCTAGAAACTACTGATGTCAAATATGTTTGTTGTACTGTTGCTTTTGATTTCCTTGATATGAACTCATTTCCCCGTGTGTCTCCTCCACAGCTGAAGGGGAAGGGATTCTCTGGAAGCTTCACCATCGGGAAGCAGCCGCCCAAACCAGCCGCTAAGGTCAGCCAGGTCACACTTCGGTGACGCAACTGCTCTGTACTAGATGTGGTCCTCCTGGTGTTCAGTGATCAATCCGTGATTCTAACAGAGGTGCTGAGCTAGCCAACATTGTTTGGCTCCTCTCTGAGAAGGTATACGGAATGTTCCAACCACAGCGTACTACTAAGGTGGGCGTGCTGCAAATGTTTCGGCGACATACCGATAGGCTACAGTGCAGGAACATCTTCTCTGATTGGTCTTAATCATCTGTATGGAAGAAGTTGAGCTTTTCTCAACGTTTGAGCCTGTATTACCCCCTGAAATGTACGCCGGCGGCCATTTTGAAAATGTACAGGGTCTCAAATGCACTCGTACATACGATAAACGGCCTGTTACAGTGCATTGCAGGGAGCACGTGGTGTTAACGTCAGATGCTGTGTCTTGTCAGAAGCCGACCGTGACTCCCGGCATGAAGGCAGAGTCCCTGGGCGACGCCCTGCCCCTCATCATCACACGCCTCTGTGAGCCCAAAGAGGCCTCCTACATCCTCATCAAGAAGTATGTGGAGCAACACTTCCCCCACTTCAACGTGGAGAACAGGTAGGACTCCGACACGGTTAGCGGGGGGTTGTATTGAGGTCAAATGTGACCACAATACAATGTGACCACATTGTATTGTGGTCACATTTGACCTCAATACATTTGACAATCTACAGAGGTTTGGCTCACATACTACGTCCTTTTTGGACGTAGTATGTGAGCCAAACCTCTGTAGATTTGTCTGATAATACCCCCCACACACACACCCCGCATCACTCCTTCCCCAAGTAGTCCCCCACCTTCACACAATTCACTGAACTGACGCAACACAGCCACTGTCAGAGTGACACTTGCATGAAGTTGACGGTGATGTGGTTCTCTGGTTCATCTCTCAGGCCGGACATCCTCAAGTCGGCTCTGGTGAGAGCCGTGGAGAAGGGACACCTGGAGCAGATCACTGGTAAAGGAGCATCCGGAACCTTCCAGGTAAGTCGTCCATCACGAATGAAGGGATCTAATTTAGCATGGTTGGAGTAGGGGGGGGGCATTGGTTTGACATTTGTTTGGTTGGCACCACAAGTCCCTAAGTCACTGTTTCCTTACTACATCTTTAACTTTAGATATAACATGGAGAGGATGAGCAACAGTATGTTTGTGTCTACCCTACTGTAACCTATCCCAGTCATGTTTTGAGAGAATGGGAAGCTTCATCTCAGACCTTGCCTCCCCTCCCTCCCTCCCCCCCCCCCCCCCAGCTGAAGCGTGCTGGGGACAAGATCCTGATGAAAGGGGGGCCCCTGGAGGACGCCATCTTCACCGCCATCACGGCCATGAACGAGCCCAAGACCTGCAGCATCCCCACACTCCGCAAGCACCTGGTCGAGACAAACAAGGACAACGTAGAATACCGCCTGGGTGAGTCCACTTCTCTACCTCACCCCAAATTCACCACCACCCTTTGAGATGACTACGCCTGCTCTACCCCCAAGACCAGTGTGTCTATGAGTGTACCTGGATAGAGCCTCTTATAGAATCCCTCTCCTGCCAGCCTGCCTAGCTCTTATGTTGTCTTGTCCCCCTGCCTTAGTGAACACCCTGAAGAAGACCCTGCAGAAGTGTAAAATGATGGGCTGGATGGAGCAGATCACTGGGAACGGCCTCACTGGAACCTACCAGCTCTCCTACCCTTACTACCCCAGGTGAGCAGTGGAGTCAGATGGCTGAGCGGTTAGGGAGTCGGGCTAGTAATCTGAAGGTTGCCAGTTCGATTCCCAGCCGTGCCAAATGACGTTGTGTCCTTGGGCAAGGCACTTCACCCTACTTGCTTCGGGGGGAATGTCCCTGTACTTACTGTAAGTCGCTCTGGATAAGAGCGTCTGCTAAATGTAAATGTAAGCAGGATCCCCCCAGTACACCACTGTTTAAAGTACCCTACTAGCTTTCCTACCCTTTCTACCCCAGGTTAGGAAGAACTAGCTGTTTAAAAAAGTACCCTACCAACACCCCTTCTCTTAATACCCCTGGTAACTTACTACCCCAGGTATCCCACCTGCTGTCTAACTCGTAGCTCTACAGGTTAGGAATAACTTGCTACCTCAGCTAAGAAAGAACTGGCAGTACTAGCCCAGTTTCAGAAGTATGTACTGTAGTATAGCGTAGTTGATGCAGCACTCACTGAATGTTTACTAATGAACTAAGTTTAACCCTTGTGTTATCTTCGGGTCATTCTGACCCATCAGTCATTGTGACCCACCGTCGTATTGCGACAAATTTACCTCATACAAAAACAAAGTGAAGCATTTTCTTTTAACTGTCGGGCTGTGTCCCCCACATTGGAATGGTTAAAAGAAAATAATTTTTATTTGTTTTTGTATTGGGTAAAATTGGGTAAACACAACGATGGTTCGTTATGAACCTTTGGGTCATGTGACCCGAAGGCAGCACGAGGGTTAACAGGACTCTAACTGAGTTGAGTCCTGCTTTTTAATTGGTCATTTTAGTGATGTGGTCAGAGCAGACTTTTGGACTTTGTCCATGCCTTTGTGTTACTGATGACTTACTCTACCCCTCCTTTACCCTGCATCTATCTAGGTGGGTCCTAGATAGACTCAACACACACACACCTCATTGTTAGGGGTGTAACCATACACATTTGTGTTGAACCATTTGATACTTACATTTTACATTTAGTCATTTAGCAGACGCTCTTATCCAGAGCGACTTACAGTAAGTACAGGGACATTCCCCCGAGGCAAGTAGGGTGAAGTGCCTTGCCCAAGGACACAACGTCAGTTTGCATGACCGGGAATCGAACTGGCAACCTTCGGATTACTAGCCCGATTCCCTCACCGCTCAGCCACCTGACTCCCCACCTGATACTTGGTCTTGGTCTTTTGTTTTGGTACCCTTTACAAACCGAACAATTTGTTGGACTAATCCTATTATATCTGGACATTTTTTAAACTATTAAATTGTGTGAAATATAATGTTCTTAGTGCCACAGCGCTCCACAAGACAGCCCAAATGATGCATCAAGGAAATGTCTCTGGCATTTCCTTTTTTTAAATATTTATTGATGAGCCAGTTGGAGAGAGAGACAGGAAAGCAGGGAGAGAGGGGAAGAGGTGCAGGAAATGGCCTGAACCGGATTCGTATCCAGGCCCCTGCATTTCAACTTTCTTTTGCTCAAGTGGAAACATTCCGAACCGTGAAACTACTGTGTCGTATTGAACCGAATTGTGACTTTTGTGAACCGTTAAACCCAAGAATGTTACTCACTGTCTCCTTGTGTTCCACAGCCCAGCCGTGTTGTTCCCAGATAAACATAAGCCTGTGGAGAAGCCCAAGCGCCGGAGGACCGTGGACTCATCCTCCGAGGAATCCTCCTCTGAGGAGGAAGAGGAGTCAGAGGAAGAGTCGTCGGAGGATGATGAACCTCCTCCCCCTCCTAAGAGGTGTGTGTGTGTGTTGGGTGTAAGATGTAGGGGTGTCACAATATATCGCAATGCAAATATGTTATAATATGCATCGTAGAGTTATGGCTATATATTATAATATTATGTCCGTTTTATCCTATTGGTTGAGCTACTAGCACGCGACCTACTCTGCATCTGCGTCACTCGTGTATTCACAGAAATCACTTGAACTGAGTTAACGAAGTCGTATGTACAACAAAGAAAGTTATTGACTTTTGTAATGTTTTGGAAATAAATCGTGATGCATATTGTATCGTGAACCCAGTATCATGATGTGTATCGAATCGTGAGCTGAGTGTATCGTTACACCCCTAGTAAGATCTCAACATCTGACCCTCTCAGTAAGTGTGTTTGTTCAAATCTGACCCTTAGGAAAGCCCAGAAGAGGCCCGCCCCTAAAGCGCGCCGCCCTCCACCCAGCAAGAAGCCCAGACCAGCCAGCCAATCAAAGGCCAAGGGCAAGAGACCTGCCCCTGGGAAAAAGGCTCCCCCTCCTGCCAAGAAATTAGCACCACCAGCAAGAAAGTCTGCCCCTCCGCCAGCCAGGAAACCAGTCCCCCCAGCAAAGAAACCTGCAGCATCCAGCAAAGCTGCCCCCCCCAAGAAGGCTCCACCACCACCAGCTAAATCCACACCTGTCAAGAAGGCAGCCCCAGCCAGGAAGCCTAAGACACCGGTCGCCAAAAAGCTCACCAGTAGGGCGACCAAGCGGCCCGTGGCCAAAAAGTTGCCCCCAGCCAAGCCAGCAGCCAAGCCAGCAGCCAAGTCAGCGGTGAAGACCAAGCCAGCAGCACGCAAGTCTGTGCGGGGCCGGAAGTGAGGTCACAGGAAGTGAGGTCATGACAGCCTGTCTCCAGCAGGCTAACCGTGTAGCTCTGAAGATGGCAGTTCTCAGCCTATCATCCCGCTCCTTTTTTTTATGCGTCTTCTGGAGACTAGTATTCTTTGTAGGATAAGGATGTGACTGTTATCTGTAAAGTCAGTTTACTGTATTATGGCAAGTTGTCAGGTTGATTTATTATAATTTTTTAACCCATGTTTTAAATGCCATTGCGTAGAAAGGCAATTTTAAGGTGTGAAAAAGATACATCAGTCCTCCATCTGTATTCCTTCTCTCACACGTCCTCTGATTAATTTATAGGCAGAGGCCTGACATACTCTACTAGAATTAAATTGGCTTTTTTATTTTATATATTTTTCATGCTTATTCACTTCCTCCCCAAATTATCAGCACACATTCCTTGTATCCAATACTGTCAGCTAAGTATCCGATACCGCTTCTCTTTCTGACTAAGGACTGTTGAAGAACAAAATTGAAACATAAACTGAGTTTATGAAGCGGATGGTGACAGAAAGAACTTGGGCTGTGCTTCAAGTCTCTCGTTTTGAGGAATAAAGCGCAGCGGTGGACCATGACTTCCCATCGTCACGAGTTCAAAGAGGATTAGAAACGTACTGGAAAGATATTTCAGTTTGAGTGGAATTTTATTACCTGAATGAGGACATTTGATTGATTAAAAAACGGATTTCAGAATGCATAGTGTTATTTGCAGCTCTACCGTTAAATAGCAGGGATCATGTCATTTTGATGTGAAAAAGGTCTATTCAAAATTTATTGGTTGTAAATTTGTAAGGCTCTATAACAGATCTCTTATCAGACACAGCCATTTATATTCGATGTGCTATGAATGACTGACATTTGTTTTGAAGGAAGTAAGCTCATACATACTGTACCCTATTGCCCAGCATGCACGTTCTCCTTTCTGTTATGCTTTTTTCCTCAGTCATTAATAAAATGGCTATATTTGTACTCCACTGCACGTCCTTCATTCTTTGGTGGTGGAGGAAGGTGGGGGCACGCATTGGAATCAAGGCATTAAGGGAAGCTATAGCACGAGGTTGCTGATGTGGCAGAGGTAGCCTACATTACATACAATAACGTCGGGATCCCACTGGAAACAACGCAGAAGCAGGAAACTTTACTAGGGAGACAAAATGCTGCTGTTGCGCAACAGTCTGTTGGGGATTTAGGCTACGGGTGAAATATGATCTCGAGGGAATCAACAGGGAAATAGTGCATTCTCTGTGTTCCTTTTTGATTGAATTTCATTGTAAAAAAATGAAGTATAAAACGTATGCTGGACTAGTGGGGGTGTTACTGGTGCCGTTCCAAGCCCAACACGCCCAGACAGACACAGAAAATAAACAGCACTGGGGAAAGTGTAGAACGCGTTGTGGGCGTGAAGCTGATAAGGTGTGTTTCATCAAACTGAAACTGTCGGGAAAGTGGGAAATCAGTGTTTGGGACTTCGGCCGCGAGGGCATTCGTGTTTGACACAAAGCGTTGACTGGAGATTGAGTAAGAGATTTTTCATCTTGAACTAAATTATAAGATTACCTATTTTTACTTGCTTGGTCCAGGTAGACTAATTGTGACATGTAGGCCTACACATTGCGCTATTGCATTCCAGAGCTCCGTCTGTCCGTGCGTTATTGTTTGAGGTTGCAATGATCCGACGCAAATTAAAAATAAACGGACTAATATGTGGACTACGAATGTGGGGCAGTTCTTTCATCGGTTAATTTATAGATTGACAATTAGAAGTTGTTTTATACCCATGAGCAAGATAGAACCCAGGTGGTGTAGATCTCGACAACACAGGTGGGCTAGCTTGGAGAAAATAGTTAGATCAATTCTCTTGCGCTGATCCTGCCTCGACCCTGGTACTTCAATTTACACTTTTAGACAGTAGGCTACAACTTTGGCTTTCAAGAAAGCACGACTAGCTCAATCTGATTATAGAAATAGTTTAACAAGCTGAGCTGTTTTTTAGTTGCAACTCCTCCTGTCATCTTAGAACAGCAGATGACTGAAGGGGGCCACAATTCCTGTTCAGAAACCTCACATTCCAGCGAAAGGATGGGCGAGACGGCTGTGAAAGACGATGGGACGGTCACCAGATCAGCGGAGGTAGGTTGAGACCACAGCTTACTCCTCCGCCGTAACCGACATGAAGTCACTGCAAAACAGGTTTGCTGAGGAGAGTTACTGTCATTCCACCGTGACACCAACTGTCTCTGGTGGAGGGGATCCCTCAAGGAATTGCTCCTCCCAAGGTTTCTCAATTTCTTCTTTCTGAGTTTTTCCTTTGCCTCGTTGAGGGTTTAGGGCAGTTATAGATGCTGCCCTGTGCAAATCTGTGTGAAGCCCACTGTGACATTCCTTGTAAAAAGGCTGTACACATCTAAATTAATTAGATTTCATACACCATTGTGTAGTGGCAGTGATTACACCATTTTAACAAAGTGTGTTGAAACATCAAGTGACATGATCTTGCATCTAGTTTGCTGTATTCTCACCTCCTTTTAACTTTATAGTATGTGGGATCCTTTCCCATTGATGACTGCTGTTTGGATGACCAGATCCAGCAACTGCATCGACAGCTCAAGTCTCTCAAGGTGATCTTTGGGACAAATATATGTAAAGAAAAAAATAATAATAATATTTTTTATATATTATTATATAAATGCCAAAACAATAGTTTTTATTGGAGTATGTGGAGCTGCACTTACAAGCTTCTCTGTGCTCTTTTTATAACTCAGACCTGCAAGCGAAGGAGAGCTGTGTCCCTGAAGTTCTCCATCCGTGGCGTGAAGATGTATGATGAGGACGAGACGGTCAGGCTCTCCGTTAAGAACAGATCCTTCTGTGGTTGCCGGGGACAACCGTTATCAGTGTCCCCGGGACCTTAGTAGAATACAGACAGTTCCCGTCTGCGTGTAAACCAGCAAAAGTTCGCTGTCTTTGTCTGAATTGCAGTGTTTCTATTGTCCTACATCTGTGTGTGTGTGTGTGTGTCTGTGTGTATTGGTGTGGGCTTGTATTTGTTTACATCTGTGGGTTTGTGTATGGGTGTCTTTGCGGTGTGTGTGTGTGTGTATAGACCCTCCTGATGGCCCATGCACTGTGTCGAGTGTCTCTCTCCACCGCCCGCCCCTCCGACGCCCAGTTCGCCTTCATCTCCCACAACCCTGGTAGCCCAGACGGACAGCTCTACTGCCACCTATTCAATGCCAGGCACGCCAGAGCGGTAGGCACAAGCTAACTGGAGCACTTTGATTGATGGCTATTTGTTATTAGAAGCCACCCCTCTCTGTGTCAGACATCATCAATGTTGTATTGTCCTTGTATCCTTTGTATGGCAATAAAGTTAACTAAAAGAAAGATCCTTGTAAATCTAGTTAAGACTTAGTTAACTGTTTAACAGTTATTTACCTTCCATAAGATGCAACTCAGACTATTCCTTCACTAACAGTTCACTCAAGTTGTCTCATGTTACGTGTCTGCAAAATGTGTAAACGTGATGCCGTATTGTCGTATCCACTTCTATCTCTCCAATCTTTCCATCCACCTCTCGGCCGCCCCCCTCTCTCTCTCAGGCCCAGTTCCTGAACCTGCTGCTCTGCCGCTGCTTCCAGCTGTCTTACCTGGAGAAGCACCCTGAGGAGTCCCAGGAGGTGCCTGCAGGACCCCTCCCCCGCCGCAACCCCTCCCTCCTCAACCATGGCTTGCCCCTCAGTGTCAGCGCCCTGGTGTCCTTCAGACGAGCCCCGACCAGTGGCCTGCTGCCTTGGGAGAAGGTTCGAACACGCACTGCCCTGCCTGGATGTTGGTCGATCAGTGGCTAGCCTTGGTTTATAGGAACACAGGAAGAAGCTGCCTCCATGGTTAACTTGGGATGTGTGAATCAGTATAGTCCTGGTTTTCAACCAGGTCATGAATCCTAATGTGAAACGGCTGGTGTTTTCTGGCTAGTTGTGAAGTTTAGTCTCACCCCTCCTGCAGGTGTTTTCAAAGCCCTCGGAGGAACCTCCGAGCAAACACGAGGACGTGTTCACCTCCTCTCCGTCCTTGGTGCGCTGCAAGGCCATCCGCAACAAATGCCTCCGCTCGGGGGCCTACCGCTCCTTCACCTTCACGCCCCTCAAACAGCGGCTCGCCCAGGAGCGCCTCAACTCGCCGCAAGGTGGGCAGAGTGTGCGGAGTGCGCTCTCCAGGGTCAAACGGCTCATTAGGTAGGACGATGTGTGCCGTGCCCTCCCTCACCGAGACACCGTGGGCTCTCTGTCACCGTCTGTGGTGTCAGTCGTGTCACCCTGGGAGAAGGTGAGGGTCGTCCGCGAGGGGCTGGTTTGGTTCACCTTGCACTCGAGGGGTAGGAAGGCCCACGCTGGTGGCGCCTCATGCTTTGACTTTCTGTTGCCGTCGGTTCTCTCTGCTCGGTGTCTTTGATTCGCTGTGTGCATTCCTTTGACTGTGTCTCTGAAAATGCTCGTCTTGGATGTCATCCAAAATATACAAGCTTGTTAGAATAACTTCCCTGGGGGATCCCGGGGAATGCAATGGTTTTCAAATCCTGAGGGATCTTATATCTGTGTGTGTCTGTGTGTGTGTGTGTGTAACAGAAAAAGTGCAGGACAAAATGCCAGTCCGGAGGAGCCGTGCCCCCAGCTTAGCTGAGACAGAAGAAGCCCTGGCACAGGCAGTGTGGTGCTGGGCTGGCATCTCCACGTGAGTGGACCTGGCCACCGCTCTCCTCACCATGCTCCAGAACATGCTTCTCCAGAACATGCTTCCATTTGAATTGACGTAGTTTCTTTAGAAAAATAACCTAAGTTAAGTTAAACGATAAATGGCGTTTTATACGTAGATCATAGAAAGAACTGCAAGGGATTTGATTGGTTTAAACGACGTGCTGCATTTCCAATCGACCCGCTGGCCTCCGTGACTGTGGGTTTGGATTCCAGGGTGCTTTGATACTCTTGTTATTGTGCTGTGTTTCAGTGACAGCAGCTCCACCCTGCTACTGGAGGATGTGCTAGGCTCCTACCTCCTCTGCCCCCACCCCAGGAGGCCTGGCTGTGGCTCCCTCACCTTCCGAGCCCCCCTGGGCCTGGCCACTCACGTCTTGGAGAACACCCCCAGAGGGACATACCTGCTGGAGGTGAGGACAGTTGACATTACATTGGATATTTTATTCATTTCACATATGCTTTTATCAAAAAGGACCATACAAACAGTGGATACCAAACAGAAAACAGAAACAGAAAAATTGTCGGTGAAGAGTGTATATTATTTATGTCCTTCGGTGTGTGTGTGTGTGTGTGTGTTCCCCTGTACTACAATCACATACTAATAATGGTATTTTGGGATGCTTTTCTGTTTCAAGAAATGTCCCACAGAATTCAGCTCCCTGGCGGCCTTGATAGACCACTACACAGAGATGCAGGGAGAGCTGGAGTGTGCTCTGAGCTGTGCCCGTGTGAACCACTGCTATGAGTGGGATGAAAACACAGGCCACAAGGCCCAGACTGTCAGACAACACACTGGCCCCAAGAGGAACACTACTAAAACTGCCCTGCGGAAACAATGGGTTTAAATATCCACCGTCTTTTAGTTTGCACTGGGATGTGGTGACTCACTTCACTTTACTTTGGAAATGCTTTATTTAGATGGGGCTATAGATAATTTACAGATGCTAGTTAAACATCAAATTTTTTTTTTTTTACTGGGTGAAGGGTTAGTAGTGGATGTTTGTTAATAGTTGTTTTTATTTGTTCTATGGAATATCTTTAAGGGGAGCCTCTAAATGTTGTTGACCCTGGTTTGTTTCTTTACTTGGAGCACTTTGGGTAATGTTGGGAGACTATTATATGGGAACATTGGTGAAAAAAATCTCACATCAAATTATGTTTATCGTTTGAGAAACACTTTCTTTTTGTATTTTATCTGGTTTTAAATAGTAACTTACTAACTTTAATCATCATTTTTTAATTCATTCAATGTGCAATTGGTGTGTCAGAATTCACTGATATAACTGTTTGAGCACTTGGAATTGGTGTTGCCATTTCCCAAATGTGTATATATTTTTTAACTTTTAATATTACTTGTGAATTCAAAGTTGTTTTTACTCTTTTTCTACTCCTAGATAAAGGTCAAAAGCTTTCAATGGACAACGTTGAATGCCGGTAGCACATATTTTCATGACAAAAGTATTAATATAAACGTTTGCCAATGGAACTGCATTTTGTGAAATCTTTTCATGAGTATTGTGTATTTCACTGCATAAATTCCAATAGGTCTATAACTAATCCCGGTCTTTTTTGTGTGTAATTGTTTTTATCAATCAATATAGTTTTTTATGCATGGGTCTAATTACTATAGCATATCAAATGTCTAATTATGGTATTCCTACATTTACTGATGAAATTGCATACGTGGAAGGGACCTGAAATATTCAGAGAAGTAGCATATTATTTCCGACCTCACCAAGATGGCTGTGATTAACGACTTGACATTTCACTAGTGACGTAGTTATATGGTTGAAGTTTGCGGTAGCTTAGCAACATGGAACGCCGTAGGAGGAGATCATCTGCAGGAGACGGGGTATGATAATGGTGTTTACACAACTGGATTCACATTTGTCGTCATGAGTTATGTATAATAACCAGGAAAATGTCATTCGCAAATGCAGGAGGTTCTCATAGCAGATGAATGTTGGGTTTGAAATCGAGGAGGACTCCAATCGAGATTTGTCAAACTCCATCCAGGATGTGTTCCATAGTAGGGTTGCTGGGTGCAGTGCTTACCGGCGTTAGCGTTCAACATGCATAGCTAACTAGCCAAATAAAAAAAGGTCAGTGTTTCAGTTTTAACTTTGATCATCATCTACATAGATGGCGACCTTGATAAATCATGCTACAGATGTGCCATCTTACCTAAAGTTTACTTACTACCATAGCATCATCAGATGATATAACTCCTATCTAGAGTTGAGCCTACTTACTAACTACCTAAGCATAATCAGAGGATAGCTGTAGTGTAATTCTATGCTGAATGAATGTCCAGTAGCTCGGAAGTACAGTCAAACAGACAACTCAGGTAGGCGATGAATTTAAACTGTCCTGTTCTGTCCTTCTAGTGATCAAATCCTTGAGAACAGAAACCCTTGACTTGGGTTCAATGGAGGCCAAAATGGCGTCCGAGTCAGTGCGGGTGGTGGTGAGATGTAGGCCAATGAACCACAGGGAGAATGCTCTGAGCTGTAAGATGGTGGTCACCATGGACCTGAGCAGGTGTCAATGCTTCATCGTCAAGCCGGGGGCCACAGACGAACCACCCAAACAGTTCACCTTCGACGGGACCTACTTTATCGACCAGACCACCGAGCAGATGTACAACGAGATAGCCTACCCGCTGGTCGAGGTTGGCTCCCGTTCATCCCGTCCAGATCCGTGCTGATGTTTGACTGCTGTGTACAGTAGGCTAGACACTTCAGCCAGCCTAGTGGTCATAGGACACCATTGGTTCAGAGTGTGAACCTAGCCAATTAGGACGCCCAGCTATATCCTATTGCCCTTGACCTCAGGACTCATCATTTACTAAACAGGCTCCCGTCAGTCAAACCCAGTGTGCACCAATGTCAACAAGGACAATGCTTCAAGGAAACCACATGCAGTCCAAACGAGATTGATATCTTTAGTTATTGTAAAGGTGGTTTGGTTTTGTAGAGCAGTGCTTCAAGATCATGTGATATCTCCACAGAGTGTGACGGAGGGCTACAATGGGACCATCTTCGCCTACGGCCAGACAGGCAGCGGCAAGTCCTTCACCATGCAGGGGGCGGCCGAGCCCGCGCCCCAGAGAGGGGTCATACCCCGGGCCTTCGAGCACATCTTCGAGAGTATTCAGGTAGGGCCTGAATACTCTTAGTATGACCTTAGTATGACTGCCATAAAGACTGCAGCTTTAGTGGTTGAACATAAGATATGTTCTTCTTACGCATTAGCTGTCACTTTACATTTATGAACGTGAATAACACTCGTCCACTTAGTTGTGCTCTGACACAGAATCCATGCTGTCGTCCTCTGTGTCACATAGTGTGCCGAAAACACCAAGTTCCTTGTGAGGGCATCCTACCTGGAGATTTACAATGAAGAGATACGAGACCTGTTGGGACACGACACCAAACAAAAAATTGAGGTTCGACACGTCCAGACCTTCTGCACCGCACCTGTTTACTGTGTTCGAAACGAGCTGTTGGAAGTCTGGGCTATATCTTGTTGAAGGGCTACATCTGTGTCGTGTATTGTAGAAACCTGTTAGTCCGGCAGCCTCGTTGTAGTGGATCTGCACCGCCTTATAGCTGTTGTTGCCGTGGTAACGAGCAACAACAAGGCAGTTCCTAAAGATGAAGGTGTCCGCCGAGGATGACCGCTTTGTGATGCACGGATGCATACTGACCTGTGTTGTAGCACGCACGCACTGGCTGTGTCCGTGTGGTGCACATGCATGTTTGCTCTGTGTGTGCATTAGTGTGTGTGTGTGTTTATGCACACACGTGTGTGTGTGTGTTTTATTGCGATGTTTTCTGTGTGTATGCGTGTGTCTTTGCTCATGCATGTTTTCCATGTGTGCACCCGTTGCACATGCATGTTTTCCGTGAGTGTGGGCTCGCATGTGTGTTCATGTGTGCGTGTGTGTGTGCGTGTGTGTGAGAACAGCTGAAGGAGCACCCAGAGCGGGGCGTGTACGTGCGGGATCTGTCCATGCACACGGTGCACAGTGTGGGGGAGTGCGAGCGCATCATGGAGCAGGGCTGGAGGAACCGCTCGGTGGGCTACACCCTCATGAACAAGGACTCCTCCCGCTCGCACTCCATCTTCACCATCCACCTGGAGATCTGCACCACAGGTCAGCTTCTCAACACCCCTCCCTGTGTCGGTCCCTATCAGCTATACTCCACCCTCCCTGTAACTGGAACTCTCACCATACTCCACATCTATCTCTACTACACCCCTACCAGTCCCTATCACTATACTCCACATCTAGCTCTACTACACCCCTACCAGTCCCTATCACTATACTCCACATCTAGCTCTACTACACCCCTACCAGTCCCTATCACTATACTCCACATCTAGCTCTACTACACCCCTACCAGTCCCTATCACTATACTCCACATCTAGCTCTACTACACCCCTACCAGTCCCTATCACTATACTCCACATCTAGCTCTACTACACCCCTACCAGTCCCTATCACTATACTCCACATCTAGCTCTACTACACCCCTACCAGTCCCTATCACTATACTCCACATCTAGCTCTACTACACCCCTACCAGTCAGTCCCTATCACTATACTCCACATCTAGCTCTACTACACCCCTACCAGTCCCTATAACTATACTCCACATCTAGCTCTACTACACCCCTACCAGTCCCTATAACTATACTCCACATCTAGCTCTACTACACCCCTACCAGTCCCTATCACTATACTCCACATCTAGCTCTACTACACCCCTACCAGTCCCTATCACTATACTCCACATCTAGCTCTACTACACCCCTACCAGTCCCTATCACTATACTCCACATCTAGCTCTACTACACCCCTACCAGTCCCTATCACTATACTCCACATCTAGCTCTACTACACCCCTACCAGTCCCTATCACTATACTCCACAGCTAGCTCTGTGGAGTGTGGAGCTAGCTCATCATACAATACAGCCAGCTACACTACACCCTCCCTGTAACTCTCACCAATTACCACAGGTCAGTCTGTCAGCATGACACCCACACACCACACCCTGACTACTGCTTGTTGAGTCACCAAGGACATCAATTATTAAAGGCAAATTAAAGGTCATTCTCTCTCTCTTCCCCCCACCCCCCCACTCTATCTCGGTCTTTCTCTGTTTCCATATGATGAAATGTTGTATTTAACTAGTCTGTCTGTTTGTGTTTTGTGCCTGCCTGTCTGTCTGTCTGTCTGCTTATCTGTCTGTCTGCTTGTCTATCTGTCTGCTTATCTCTGTCTGTCTGTCTGCTTATCTGTCTGTCTGCTTGTCTATCTGTCTGCTTATCTCTGTCTTGCGCCCGTCTGTCTGTCTGCCTGCCCCCCCTCAGATGCAGCAGGTAAGGACCACCTGCGGGCCGGCAAGCTCAACCTGGTGGACCTGGCGGGCAGCGAACGCCAGTCCAAGACGGGCGCCACCGGCGAGCGCCTCCGCGAGGCCACCAAGATCAACCTGTCCCTGTCGGCCCTGGGGAACGTCATCTCGGCGCTGGTGGACGGCCGGTCCAAACACATCCCCTACAGGGACTCCAAGCTGACGCGGCTGCTCCAGGACTCCCTGGGCGGGAACACACGCACCCTCATGGTGGCCTGCCTCTCCCCGGCCGACAACAACTACGAGGAGAGCCTCAGCACGCTGCGCTACGCCAACCGGTGAGCTGGGGGGTGTTGTTGTTTGTTGTTTGTGTTGTTAACGTGGGGCGTTGTTTAGGTTCTAACTGAATCCCCCTGACCAGATTAGCCTGGTGGGTGGAATATTTGTTGTGAAGGAATGAATGAAGCAGTGTATGAAATAGTGAAGGAAATGAGGTTGTATTGAAATCCACTCAATGGAACATCAACGCCCCATTTCATTTGTTATTTCATACACTGTTTCATTCATGGTAGGGGAACAGGCAGGCTTGGTAACTCTCGACCATGTCGATGAGAGCAGTGGTGTTCCGTGTAGAAACTGTAACTGTAACTTAGATAAGATCTGTGAGCGTGCGACCCAGTGAAAAGGAAAGTGAATGTGGACAGGGCCAAGAGCATCCAGAACCGTCCCCGGATCAACGAGGACCCCAAGGACGCTCTCCTGAGGGAATACCAGGAGGAGATCAAGCTTCTGCGAGCCCTGATCTCTGGACAGCTGGGGACCACCAACCTCTCATGTGAGTGCCTGCATTGCCACTGGGGCCCGTGTTGAAGGGCTACGATGTGATTTGGACAACAAATCAAATCCAACGTGTCATGTGGGTCTTCACCATTCCAGAGTACAAGGCTGTATTTTTGCGGGATTGTAACTGGTGGAAGTCAGAGGTCATTAAGGCGGACGTCAATCACATCAACATCTGCTAGCCACAGTGCTAGCCGGTGGATAGTTTGTGCTGATGCCGCTCTTCAATCTCCTACGTGTCCAGCCCAGTCTGAAGGTGTTTGTCCCTCTCTGTGTTCAGCTCTGCTGGAGGGCCAGAGGTCCGAGGCGTCCCCTGGTGTTCCGTCCAGGCCACAGTCCAGCACCACTGAGGCTGAGAAGGAGAAGATCAAAGAGGTGTGTTCTCCTGGAGAGCGAGCCGACACAGCGCACGCACACACACACACACACCCCGGCTGGTGGACGGGAACGCCAGAGCCCTCGTGGCCTAAACCGTGTGTGTGTGTTCCTGTAATTGTCGGCTTGTGTTTGTGCTTGTATGTGGGCCCTCCTGTAAGTGGACGTTCCTGTGTGTACCACATTTCTGTCTGTGTGCGCGCGTGTGTGTGTATACACACTCCAGGAGTATGAGGACAAGCTGTCCAGGCTGCAGGCAGAGTACAGTGCAGAGCAGGAGTCCAAGGCCAAGCTGCAGGAGGACATCACGGCCCTGCGCTGCTCCTACGAGACCAAGCTGGCTCACCTGGAGGCCTCCAGGGCCACCAGAGGGCGCTCCAGCTCCACCACAGGTGCTGTCACACCGGCCATAAGAGAAAATACTGTATGTATGGATACATACGTGTGTATACATACAGTATATTGCATGTCCTCATCAGAACTATAGTATTCAATATTAATGTCTGCACATAAACATAATTGTGCGTGTGTGTGTGTGTGTGGGGGGGGGGGGGGTGTGGGGGTGTAAATTGTAATAGTGCCTTCAAATAGCCTCTAAGCCTCTGTTTTTATACTCACACTAGACTCACTGTTTGAATGTTAGTCGACTGAATACCGGCAACTATATCAGGGTTTAAAACAGTCCGATCTCATCAAGTCTTGTGTTGTGGCCGTGTCGCGGTCGTGTTTGTGCTTGACAGAGAGCTCCAGCCATGTGACCCAGGTTCAGGAGGAGCCCTGTCCCACCCCTGGTGAGCCCTCCCTGGCCTCGGCCGAGGACCGTCCCCTGGTCAAGGTACCATCCTCCAGACCAACCACCTGATCAGTACTCTACTGTTTTAGATGTTTCCCTGAGGATGTAACTGCTGTAGACGGTAGACCCTGTACCTCTGACCACAGCACAGCCCACAGGTTGGGAGTAATATACTCTGTCATGCCTATTGCTGGTTCAGTAGCAGATGAGGTCTTATGAGGTATGTCATTTGATGTAACTGCTGTATAGGCTTCGTACCTGTGACCACACTGTCCTAAAAATCACGTCAATAATCTGTTGTAATGTTTCCCAATATCATAATGACCTGTTATAATGGTCTTTTACTGTCATGCTGCTCTGTCATCGTGATCGGTCTTAATGTCCCAACGATCTGTCATGGTGTCATGACGACCTGTCATAAGGATCTGTCGTAATCCCATGTCTGTCGAAATGTCATGATGTCTTGTCATCTGTCATGTCTTCATATCTGTCATCATGTCAATGTCCTTTTGATCTGTCAGTGTGTCTGTCTGAACGATCAGTCAGATATAGTGTCATCATGACCTGTCATCATGACCTGTCATAATATCATCTCTTCTCTCCTCAGGGGGTCCAGGCCCAGGCTGCTCACCAGGCGATGGGGGTCCAGAGAGGGTCAGAGGGGGACAGCCATGCAGACTCACCCTCCCTCTCCACCCCAGGACCCCTGGACCAGAAACATGTGCTGGAGAGGTGAGTGGCCCACACACGCAGACATCAACGACCACATGCATGAACATGTCCATACTTCCAGACATATACACATACACACGAACGCACGCGCACACACACATAGACAGACAACACGGACACGCGCAGACACAAACTACCACGTATCCAAAACACACACTTACCCACCTACACACACACGTACCCACACACAGACACGTACGCGGACACAAATCACCACACATCCAAAACCCTTACACACCCACACACGCCCCCCCCGCCCCCTCCACCCCTCACGTCGGTGTGTGTGTGGTTCTCCCGTGAGCCAGGCTGCAGCGTCTGGAGCAGGAGATGGTAGGCGGTGAGCAGGCCAGGAACCAGGAGCTGCAGCGCCGCCACCACCAGAGGAAGACCCTGGCCGACCAGCGGAAGAAACACCTGATCAGGGCGCTGTCCCAGAGCGGCGAGGACAGCGACCACGTCCTCCTCAACGTGTACGACTCCATCCAGGAGGAGGTGCACGCCAAGAGGCTGCTGCTGGACAAGACCCAGGGCAAGGTGGGGGAGGGCACCACCAGCGGCACACACCCAGGAATTCCTGGACACCCTCTGAGACACACTGGATATACATTAGCGTTGACTGCACTGTATACCTGTGTATTGTAAATGCTGTTATATTTTAGAAATCTATGAATGTGCGTTTTTTTTGACACACGTCAGATTTATTATTTAGTAGAACATAAGGATGTTCGAGCTTGTACAGTTAAGTATTGGTGTGGCCTGCCGTGATGTTGATAATGATGATGTCGACGTTGCAGCTGAAAGCAGCCAGGCTGGAGATCCGGGACCTGGAGGCCGAGTTTGAGCTGGAGAGGAACGACTACCTGTCCACCATCCGGAGGCTGGAGAGAGAAGCCCAGCTGCTGGGCAGCCTGCTGGAGCGCATGGCCCCCCTGGTGCGCAGAGACTGCAACTACAGCAACCTGGACCGCCTGCGCAAGGAGGCCAGCTGGGATGAGGACGGGGGCACCTGGAGGCTGCCCGAGGTGGTGGTGCAGAAGACCGCCCTGCCGTCAGGTGAGGCAGGAGCGGGGGTTGTTCAGTGTCATAACACACACACACACAATCTTCCACATCACCATATACACACATCACTGTCAGTTGGGTTGGAGCAGGAGTTGGGTCGGACCCTTCCGTCGACACACTCGCCACGCAAACACAAACACACGCAAACAGCTGACTCGCTCCAGCAACTGACACGACACAATGTGCACACTTAACACCCAGACTTCCTGGCAGACTCTGTTGGCACAGCTTATCAATAACTCTCATCATATCTCTCACGGTCTGTGTCCGTCCCGTCTGTCCGTCCCAGCCGTGTGTGCGTCCGCCCCGAGGCTCGCGGCACGGCGAGCATCAGGGACCGACACGGCCGAGCTCTTCCTGGTAGGGGCGTCTAACGTTTACACGTCTACACACCGCACGCCTTTGGGTACATTCGACATGGTGCTCATTCAGCTCTTATAGCTAAAGCTCCAAATAGTGGCTAGTACTGTAACTCGTATTCTTCAGAACTATTGCTTGTATTCTTTGTGACGGCCCCTCATACACCTCTCTCTCTCTGTGCTCCAGGAAGAGGAGGACAGGTATACAAAACCTGCAGTCAACCTCAGTGTTAGAATACATTTTATATTCACATTGGATTCATGCAGCAGACGCTTTCATCCAAAGCGACATACAGATAGTCCCTGTGCTGTGCAAGTACAGCAAAATAACTGTTAGGATTCTTAAGTAGCACTACTGACTAGTAACTAAGAAGACATCTTTATTTATCTTTATATCTTTATTTAGCAGAGGAACACACCTGCATGGCAGAGCGTCCACAAACAACACTACACTAAATTCTCTCTCTATATACTATTCTAGAACCGTACTCTAGCTAGTATGGTTCATGACTAGAACCTATAGAAGGTGTATAGTGTGCTATGGTGCCTCACCCTCCTGTGTGCCTATGTGACAGGACGAGGGGGACAAGTATAAAGAAATGCTGAACCGCAGCGACAGCGAGAACATCGCCAGCAACTACTTCAGGTCCAAGAGAGCGACCCAGCTGCTGGGCGGAGACTCACTGAAGGGCCTCGGTAAGACTGGGAACTTACAGACCCTGATCCTGACCTTTGAACCCTGGCTGTCCCGAGATCCAGCAAGGATAGCAAACCAGTCATAGAAACAGATACACACGCAGTATTTACTCAGTAGACTTTGTCCCACTATTCCAAACCAGGCTGTCCGGTCACTGATCACTGCATGTTTATCTGGACAGTAGCAGACGGTTTTGACACAAGTGGGCAGTAAATCATTTGGAGTCAGGTGTGAGTAATGTTAAATAAAGATACCAGATAGATATCACTATATAGCAGAGAGATAAAGGGATAAACAGATAAATGAAGAGAGATGTATCCGAGCTGCTGATCTTTCTGACAGCATGCTTTGTAAACATTTGCTATTAAGCTACTTTTATTCGATTTTATTTAACCTCAAAATAAAAAGGTGGTCGAGTAGAGCATAGGAGGATGGTCATCCTGAAGAAGTGGAAAATATCGATACCACATTTCCCGAAAGACAAGGATGCACTTAAACAACCCCAAAACAGATTGCCCTGAAAACCCCAGCAGCTCTCCCTGACTCAGCAGACTCGAGGGACCTGTAGGATGAGCCAAGCCTGTGAGCGTTGGGTTTGAAACGACAGAAATAGAGGAATCTTTTGTAAAACGGCTTAACGTCTGCCCCTTGTGCTTAAAGTATCAGTCCACACATCCAAATCTGACTAAACACATGACACTGACAAAACGTCTATTAACATCTTGGCGTTGGTTTCATGGTTCAGATTTGAACGTGACAAAGATGATGTTCGAAAGATGATGTTGTGCTTGATTTTATCTGGAGATACAATGTCTACTGAGATGGTCCTCTTGGCTGTCGTTCCTCTGACGTGTTCTCCCTCCAGCCGTCCACGCCACGCCCGCCAGCAACGGCGCCGCCCACCTGACCTCCAGCGGCTCCAACATTGCTCCCCCCCTCAGCGCCGAGTCGCTCCTCCCCCGGCCCTTCCGTCTGGAGTCCCTGGGCCCCCCCTCCTCCAACAGCAAGGTCAAGAGAAAAAAGAGCAAAAGCCACATCCTGTCTGAGGGCAACTGAGACGACGGAAGAGGTCAAAGGTGAGGAGGCCAGGACCTCCTCGCTGCACTTCGGACCTCTGTTCTACCTGCCACCGGGAACCTCTGGTGCTAACACACTGACTGGACAACCTGAAGGGTTATGCTGTTTATTTACTGATTGTATCCTTCCCCTCACTGTAATTGAATATGTATTGATAGTTTTTTTTGCAATAGAAGGAAACTTGTCACATGGGCCTTTCATCCAGCAGTGTAATCTGTGCGTGTTGGTTTAATCGTAATTTTGAAGATAGTACTACCTATGTTACACTACCTAATGCCACTCCACAATGCCTGCTTAAACTGTGATACGCCTGTGCTTCCGAACAAACAAGAATCTTCATCTGCTATGTGGATGTACTTCTCCACAACACTTATGTGCTGCCTGCCACTTTGTTTCATGTTCACAACTAGCACTTACAAGAATAAACCTCTTGTTTTATGGGTGATTGGTTTTATGGATGTGTTGTAAAGGAGATAAGTATTTATATAAAACATGGGGGGGAAAAAGGCTGTGACAAAGTGATGTGAATTGAAGTAACTGTTTTCCTGTTCCATTCCTGTGCTTCTCTCGCTGCCTACTCCCTCTCCTTCTCCCTTGCCTCCTTTCCCCCACACTCATAACTGCTGACACACAACCCAGACACAATTTCATACAATTGTAGTCTGAATAATAATTTTTTTTAAACAATGTATATTTTAAAATATGCTAAGACATTTACAAAGACATTTACAATGATGTAACGTTTAATAAAGTAATGTTTTACTAAAAAGATTGCAATATGTAAAATACAGGAAAATGGACTGATGGACTTGCTCAGATGGGTGGCTCCACTATGTACTGCGGTGAATTGATAAAGTTGGCAGAGTTGTCATGGCAGCTGTGTTGACACAGTAGTGGTTGGATTCATAACAGGTCAAAGGTTATGAATCCATCATCTATCAAATTAATTTTATTATAGGCCGGGTTTGATGTCAAAGACCTGATACAGTTGGTCATGGGTTTATCATGAGATATCAAGAGCGGGGATGTCTTAGATACCAAAGGGGATGTGTTGCATGTGCAGTAGTATCATTTTGTTCTTGAATTATACAAATATTTAAAGTAAAAGAAAATCATAATCAATTTTCAGAACCATGGAGCGCATCCCCTTTCCCAGGTCTCAGTGTTCTCCTATTCTGGATTGACGAGTTCTCTACACCACAGCACGTGTTTACCAAAGCAGGATTTTTTTTTTTTTTTAAAGGTCTTAGACAAATTAATAAAATATTAGACAATATTGTGCATATTATTCACCCATTGCATCGGTTAGTCCATACCAGGTGAAAGACCCTGCAGTTAATCTAATATACTGTTGTCATGGTGCAGCATGTGAAGGAAGACCCCGATTAAGCTGGCCATGGTTATTAAACAAGACCACAGCATTATTCCAGCCCTCCAATAGACCAATGACCACTAAAGCTAAATAGACCAGCACTTTCAGTTCTTGTACAATATTAAGAATATCTTTATTTAAATCAAGTTACAGTAAAACCGGTGCGTAGATGGATTGCATGGGTGAATCACCCCAGTTAAAGACTGTTCAGTTTAAACTTGTTGGCTAGGTAGACCATCAGTTTCTGAAAAACAGAAGAAGTCAGTTGTTTTTTCCCCCCCCCCCCTTCATTGTACAGTAATGTCATTCATTTTTTTGCGATAGACTAGACTCATCTACCATCAGCCTTTGCATCTGAAGAACAGCCATATCATCCATTTGCCTCACGTCAATCTCGTCCTTGGTCTCTTCAGAAAGACAAACTGTCTGTGGAGAAAAATAATGTTGGTGCTTGCCAACGACATTTCCAGTTAGCATCAAGGTAAGAGTGGTATAAAAAATATATAATACCTCCCCAAGAGAGGTAGATATGGTGACGTATGGTGCGGACCCTGCCGCGAAGCAGGACATGCGGTCATTACCGCTCGACAGCAGGACCGCTCTGGAGACGAGAGGTAAGGGACACATCCACAATGTGCCAAAGGAAAAAGGCATGCCTTTTCATTGACATGTTCCTAATGAGTTAAAACGACCGATTGTCAAACCTTTGTTTACTAGTCAGTGCACTCTGGTCACTGGTTTTGGCGACACGAGACACTGCCCTCTTACACGTTGAGGTAGAGGCACACCTGTGGCAGAAAATGCACAAACAAGCATTTAGCTGAAGTGTGGCGGCTTTGGATGGCTGGAAGACCAGGGTTGGTAACCACTTGAACTAAACCTAGTCTAACTGATCTAAGTTGTATGTCACCCCCACCCCAGGCCAGCTCACAGTTTAGGAATGATTCCAGGTTTAATTTATTAGGGAGGTTTAGATAAAATTCCCTAGCGGCCTGTCAATAGGATCAGGCCGAAAGAACTTCAGTGTACCTGTAACAAATGGCAACATTTTTTACATTGAACTGGGAGTGAAAGAGCAACATAGTTACCTTAAGTTTCCTGCGCTTGAACTTGTAACAAGAGATCTTGTTTTGTTGGTTGCCTTCTGAAAAAAACAAGACCTGTGAGGGTACTTTCCTGGCGAGTGCATTGCCACGAAATTGTTTTTGCCCTGTAATGAACCCTCAAACGATCATGGCAATAATGCTGGACAAAACCTTAGCTGCTTCTAACGGTTTCCTTGTCTGAGATCCTGTGATCCGTTTGGGTGCACCATCGCTGACTTTAGCTGCAGATTAAAAAGACAATTTACAATTCAACTAGACCAGGAGGAAATACAAGTGTTCCGTTACCTCCAAATGAAGACTAATGATTATTGCCGATTATGCATAAAGATTTGTCAAGACAAACCTTTTTTGCCGCTGTGCTTCCTTGTGAGTGGCTGATGCATTTCAGGAGACTCGTTCTGTTACAGATGGCATGATAGGTGGTTACTGTATGTGCCCACTAGATGGTAGGCTATTGTTTCACCATTATAATTTGTGGAAGTCTTTTGTTGTTGTACCTTGACAGCAATCGTTACGTCTCCAGCTGACAAACCACCTGCTAAGAAAACAAACATGTTCATCCTCAATATGCGAGCTTCACAACATATTTAAAAGATGTCGAGATTAAGTGTACATTTATTTTTTACCATTTATCAAATCTTTGATTAATGTGTTCTGGAGGGCAGGTGGCATTTTCATTAGTTCCACTTTGAACACACGATCTACCGTGGCAAGAGTTTGCTCCATTTTAGACACCATCTCGTTGATGCGGTCTTGCGCTAAGGGATGAGAAGGGCAATGTTAACCAAATTTCAAGAAACTTGCTTGATATTAGCATAATTTCCGGTCAGTAGGCTGTCAGCAGTTTTACCATCTTTCTCGAACTGTTGGATAAAAAGATCCGCTTTCTTTTGACGCATCTCGCTCATTTGCTCCATGAAATGCCCTTCGGCACTCACTTTTCTCGTTCGCTTTGAAGTCATGGTCTACGTTTCAGAATAACTCCTAATCGAATTCAGTTTCACATTAAATGTTATTCACTGAACTGCAATTCCGATCAGGTGTTTCGTTAATTGGCCTAATTGCTTGCATCTGTGTGGGTCTTTTAGAGGAGAGACGTAAAACATCACCCCGGATGTGCAACTAAGACAATCACAGACATGACCAAGGAGTTAGAATCTAAACAATTTTCTCTCTCCAAATTGACCAGAAATGACATTACATTTGGAATCATAAAGTAGGTTAAGAATTTATACTGAATACTTTATTTTAGGTAAGTGTTTTATTCACATATGTATGCATAAAGAAGACACATTGTACTGCAAATCACTGAAGTGTGAAAAGGAAAACAGAAAAAAAGTGTTACTGATGCCTTGAACGGACAGATATATCTAAATAATGAAAATAAAGTTGAATATTATTAACATTCAACTATTAAAATTGGCAAAATATGTCGAATTTAAGTAAGACTGCAGGTAAAACAATACAAAGTCCAGAGACAGTTAAACAATAGCTCAATAATATTCAATAGCTCAGTTGAAAAAGAAGGCTAGTTAACTAATATTCATTATACATCCTAAACACCCACCAATCAGTTTCTTTCTTCAGTTCTTAAGATGGGCTACAAATGTTTAGGAACCAATGTGATTATATTTGGGTTTTCAGTGTCTCATACTAAAAGCTATGTTCAATATATGTTTTGTACTGCAACACGTTGGGTTAAGGTCAGGGTTAGGCAGGTAATGGTAATGGAGGCTGTGGCCAGAGCAGGAAGAGACTGTCTTTGACCTCACATTCCACATTCTCAAGGCTGCTACCGTTTGGGGTTCGATACTACCTCCCAAACTCTTGTTTTACTCTTCAAGGAGATCATTTGACCGTCTCGTGAACGTTCTCTACGCATGAGACCTGGGGAAGAGGTTGCTCTCCATGGTTCTGAAAAGTACGATTGTTGGGTATGTTTGTCGGTGTTATTCTTTTGTCTACATACAATTTTTTTTTTTTAATTATACATACTTTTTTTTTATCATATAGTGTACTTACAAGCATTTACCACATGCCCCTTGATCAATCCCCCTTTTGATATCTCATGATCACACACACCCATGACCTATTGCACCAGCATTTCCTTAAAGTCATAAATCAAACTCTATTACATTTTGACAGAACTTCCCACTTATGACTAGTATTGACATGTTCTCATGCGTGACCTTATGACCTCCACCATGGGAGATAAACTCCCCTAACCAGAGGGGGCCACCTCCAGCCCTGATGAAAGATTTAGGTATAGGATACAGCAGGCCCACGTGATGTGTGTGTGTGTGTGACCTCCAGCATGGTGAGTGATACATCTATAGTATTCATCAGACTGAAGCAGTGTGTTGTGTGTTAAAGTGTTATTCACTGTCCATTTCACTCATACAATGTAAAGTGTAGGCTAATTAAACACATTTAACACTACACACAGTCAAGGACCCATGTTTAAATCCTGGCTACAAGTGTGAGTCTTTGCTCAGTCATCTAGAAGAGAATGTGTAATGAAGTATTTATTTATTTAACATCTAGTCTAATTTCTATATGGCTCTGGCAGCTGGAAATGGTGTCAATTTCTTGATGCGAAACCATCATATGCAAAGCACTCTAACATGCTGACATGGATATCGCCAGGCCATAATAATACCTGCCTGGCAGAGAGATAACACTGCAGTGCTACCATAGCAACAGCCCAATGCAATGACCATTCCACCAGAGAAGGTTTAGTGTCTATTTTGTGTCCATTTTGTCTCTGTGTTGTGATGGTTTTCCATCAGTTTTGTGTCTGTTTTATGTGGGCTGTATGAGACTGTCTCTTCCAGGCCAGTGAATCAAAGGAACGGACCTCTTTGTGCTGAAAGAATGAGCAAGTTGAGCGACACAGAGAGTAGGGTGCTTATCTCCCTCAGTGAAAAACAGGTTCACCTAGAGTAGGAGCTCAGTTTCATTCGATAGCACAAGAGTGCAGAGTAGGCTTTCTCATCGTCGGAGTGGTATAGTTGTAAGACGAGTAGCATGACTGATAATCCACCTGGAGGACGGGTGCTCTGGAGAGGCAGGGAGGTGAACGCGATGCTGAACCCACATTGAGTATATGCTGGCAAGTTTGAGATAACCAACTAGTATGTAGACAAAAATCCACTTTAGAGGCAAAATATAGCTAATATTGCCATCCCTGCAGTGTGTTCAGTTAGCCAAAGCTGCCCCCCCCCCCCCCCAAATAATAAAAAAAAAAAATGCAGTGGCTCATGGGTAATTAGTTGACATGTCTCATCCTTTATATATTAATCTTGGAGGTAAACCATGACAGGTGTCACATGTGGAGGGGTGAAAACGTAAAGTATACTCTACTACAACAAGCAACTACCCTTCTGATGGTGGTGGTTATATGTAGAATGCTGCAAAAAAAAACGTACTGCTCTGATTCCAAACGAATATCGAAAATTGCAGCTTATGTTCCAAAACTGCTGTTTTTTTGCAAAGGCAAATGTTTTGATGCTACAGAAAGCGCTTCTGTCAAGTCTCAAGTTTAGACATCTGTTTGTGCCCTTGTTCAAAACCAAAACTATGATTAGCTTGTAAGTGTGGACAAAGAAGGCTGTTATTTAATAGCAGGAAGGAAAGTAAGACAAACATAAAACTTTGTTCACAACAATATTTAGACAAAAACTGCAGGAAACTGATGGGGAAACAACTGTAAAAATACATCACTCGCACAGTCAAACACTGATATGAAACTATTGTTGAAATGACAACCTTAGATCATTAAAACAATTATATATAAACATGTTTTGGATCAATTTCAACAGTATCAGTTTGTATTTTCTTTTCTATGAATTGGTCATATGAAGATATTTTGTAGCACAATGATTATTCTACAGCTAAAGCAAATTGCATTCGAAAAATTGGAATACCATTCTTACAATAATCTCATTCATGACTCAATCTCAATTTCAATCATTACTTTTTCCTGACTTTCAACTGAACAAAGTAGTGTACAAGTAACTGACAAGTCAACTGAAAGTGCTGAAAAGAAGCTGGGTGTGTGTTCAAAGCTCAAAGTATAATTTCAAGGACTTAAAAGCAAACTGGCCCCAAAAGTCTTCTTAGTTCCTGTCTGTCACCCACCCAAGGCTGAAGTGGAGGAACCCTTCACTAGTCTTTCAGCAGGCCGAGTTTCCTCAGGGCCTGCTTTCTATCCTCTCCCATGTTGGGCACCCTCACCACACTGAACCCCACCGGCTGTGCAGGCTTTTGGACCCCGGGCTTGGCAGAAGCAGCAGAGGAAGAGACCATTTCTGGGGCTTTGCTTGAGCCAACTGGGGGACCACATCCAGCCTTCCTCTGGCTGCTCAGGGCATCGGAGAGGGGCTGGGGGACGCTCTGCTGGGTGGCATGGCTCCCCAGCCCGACCCCGGAGCGCTCCAGGGTGGCAGCCTTGACCCCGCTGGGTCTCAGTGGGTGTGAGAGGGGTGCGGCGAGCTCCTCGCTCCTGGAGCGATGGAGAAGGAGACTGCTGCTGCTCTGTACTGGCCGGGGCTTAGAGAGGGCCTCCCTGGAACCCTGGATGTAGGAGAAGGGATGGCCTTGTCCCGGGTTGCTGAGGCCTGGCTCTTTAAGGACGCTGTGAGCAGAGAGGTCCCAGTAGGAGTGGGACTTGAGAGGGCAGAGCGAGGCGCCCACAAGCCTGGGCTCTGGCGTGCTGTCTCTCAGGAGCCCCAGCTTCAGCAGGGCCTCCTTCCTCACTCTCTCGCTCTGCAGTGAGTTTGAGGTGGGCGAGGCAGCCGCTGCGTCCTGGGGACTCCGCGAGGCACTGGAGGGCATTCTTTGGGGCTTGGGAGCCACGACCGGTGGACTGGGGTTGGACCTGGTGGGCTTTTGGGGATGTGGGTCGGAGGGGGTCGTGGGGTGGCTGCTCCCATGGTGACCCTGCAAGGGTGTGGGACCCGACGGCTGTTTGTTCCTGTCTCTGGAGGGGTCAGCTCCCGGGCTGTCGGGAGCTCTCTTCATGGAGGCACTCTTCCTCAGCTGGACCAGAGCTTCGTAGGACAGAGGGCCTCGGGGAAACCCCACCTCAGGGCCTCCTGGTGGGCCCCGGACTTTGGTAGGAGGAGGAGGGACCACCACAACGTTCACCTCGGACGGGACACCGCATTGACCCGACCTGGGCTTGGTGACTGAGAAAGAGGCCTTGGACCCGGGATGGAAGTTCTCCTTGTTTGGCTCCAGGCCTGGCCTGGTCTTGGGCTGCAGGCTGGAGGAGATGTTGGCCATGACCAGGGGGGTGGGAACCAGGTAGCTGTACGCTGGCTCAGATAGCTTACCTTCCTCCCTGTCTGGCTGGTCACAGGTATGTCTGGATACATCTACAAGGCGAGAAATCTCTCATGACACACATGCTTCTTCCAGTTTACTCCAACACCCTGGTTTTAGTCATTGATCCGATGTGAGATCTGAATGTCTGCAATACCACACATCCTGTAGACATTTGTGTCTCATAATAATACTGATCTTGTTACTTTTATAATTTTCCTAAATGTTATAACACAGGTCCTACTTAGGAATAAGAAGTACACGTCTGACATTTTATATGACATTAAAGTAACAAACAAACTTGGAACTCGAACATCCTAAATCTAGCAAAAGACTTGACTGGCTCTCGGGTCCATGTCACTCACTGTAAAGCTTGCTTTGCCCCATGGAGGCTGAGAGATGGGCCATCTTGTTAGCCACGTTGCCGGGGACGGGAAGACGATCTGGCTCGTCATTGGACAGTCCGCTGTCTTCCTCGGTGCTGAGGGACTCGATAGTCTCCTCCAGGAACATGAGGCAGGCCTTCTCCTCAGCAGAGAGATGCTTCAGGCTGTCGTCACTCTGGAAAACACACACACACGCGGTACACACACAGGTGCAGACACGCACACAGACACACACAAAGGTCAGTTCTCATGTATGTAATCATTTCATTCATCAATATTCCGGTGACTTAAACTCCTCGTGTGGGCTTGAGTGGACAGCAATAGAGGACAGCGTGTGTAGTGACAAAGTGAAGGTGTGGCTACTTACGTGACTCGAGTTCATGCTGACCACACTGTCACAACTTCCCGCGCTGTCCATGCCAGCCATGGTCTCCATGGTGATGCCACCAGGCCACGTGTCACTCTTTGGCATGGTAGAGGGGAAGGTGGGTTGTGGACTCTAGACTGCCTGTGGTTGGAAGTCCACAGTTTCTTTCAGAGGTGCCCGTCTGGTTCGTGTGACAGGAGAGGAAGATTGTTTTGAATCAGATGTTTCACTATGAAAAAAAAACAAAAAAAACAGTCCAATTCAGAAATAGTTTTTTACGTTTTGTCTCCCAAATTCACATACGGCAGCTGATGATCATTGGATTTCGGAAGCATACGTTAAACCTGTTCTCTGTATCTTCATCACGCACCCCATCCAGGTTTTTAAGCTTTCCTGTCACTACAGAATTTTCTTAACTGCTGGTGGATGTGTTTAGCAGCAGCCTGCCTAATAGTGAATGGGCGACAGTTAGCGGAGGGTTGGCTGAGTATCATGACTAAGTCTGTGTCCGTCAGATACCTTAGATAACGAACTACTCTCTCAGCTTGCATACATGTGACTCAGATTACAGCACATGTTTCACTAAGCCCCTTAGTCAGGATCAATTTCATTCTGAGTGGAAGACATCACACATTATCTACGTCCTAGAGGCCATTTGAGATGCAGCTCACCATGGAGTGCGGCCTTATCTGTCAGGATAACATGTGATGGATGTTGAATTGTGGACAGCAACAGTAGACCGAAGAAACTACTATTGCAGTGGTTCTCAACTGTTTGTCAACCCCCCCCTTTGAAATTAGAACATTATTTCACCCACCTCTCCTGTAATAACTACATACTCTTTTTTTGAAAAATAAGTCTGTCATCTCCCACAGCCCAACACACAACATGTCAACATCCTCATTCCCTCCCCCTCCCTTGCCTAGTTGGAGAACCGCTACCTATTGTATTTACTTTAAGAATCTTGAGACAAAAGTACAGTCTATTGATAGTAGTAGCAGTAGCAGTAGTATGCCTACAACACTAAAACCATACTAAACCCTGACAAACACATCCTTATTAGTCCCCAAGAGTTCTAGAAGAGTCTAGTAGAACTTCAACACCTGAGTAGAGCTGTCTAAGTAGGTCAAGGCAGCTCTAGACACAATAGGTGTCCTGTTTGCCGTTCTACCTTTGCTGTGAAGCACTCCCTTTTTGCGAGTTGAACAACCTATGCCTGCCGTTTATGTGAAGCCAGCAGCCCTAATCACCCACCCACCATCCTTCCTGAGAGCTGAGGATTTGAATGATGACAAAGCAGACGATAACATTTATTGTCTTTCCACCTCACGCAATCTAAAACTGATCCCATGCAAATATCACAAACGACTTTGCAAGCGGGGTGTAGGGAATGGAGATTATGGCCGGTACACAGTGACTGGTTCAAGAAGCAGGCTTTGTTAGAAGTTCAACATGATTGCTCCTCAGATGTCAGGCTCCTTCCCAATCACGTATCTCTCAGTTCTACACAAGCTGTTATCAGACAGACTGGGCCATATGCCTTATGCTGTCATTTCCTTTGAAATACAGCAACCCCAGACCATCTAGTCAATCATTACTGTGTCTAACCATCCCTCCCAGACAAGATGCACACGCTCACTGGCTGGGCTATTGTGGACATTTGGTATTCCCACAGTCAGACTATCACTAACTGTCCAGAGCTCAGCTCAAAGGTCCCTTTCCCTTCATAATAAGAAGGGCCTGTCTTTTTTTAGGCTCGTCTCCAAAAGCAATTCATGTTAGGAATGTGATCAGACGCCTATTTACCATAAGTGTAAACTTTCAATAAAGTCATGATTATTCTGTGTTGAAACGGAACTATTGATTGCCATAACACAGGAACGGACACTGTGGAAAGATCATTTCCAATCACAAGTGTGACAACAGGCAGTAATAATTAATAAAGTCTGTTATACAGACGATTAAGTTATTCTGTATTTAATCGCCCGTGCACCAGCGTGACTCGTTGATAAAATATTAGTTACGAGTGGGTTAAAGTTAAACCAAAATCACTTGGCTTCGCATTCCTGAGAGTCCAGTTAAAGCTGCCACACTCAGTGAAAGGCTTTGGTGTACTGGAATAATAGACCCGCAAGATGAGTAAATACGAGAATACTGAATGCCATATGAACAAATACTTACAAATACAAAGAAAGAAAGAATGTACAAGATTGTACTATTTGATGAACATATTACCACTTAAATTAGTTTGTTTTTGGCAGATTGCTTGTTTTCTAATTAATTTCAAAGAACACTCATTTTGTACACGTTGTCAAACTAAAACATTTGTTGAAACTCAAACACGTTTCATGAGAATTGCTTAATTTTAAATCACTTGTGTAGCTTATACACTGCAACGTTTGGTAAACACGTACGAGTTAATATTTACATACCTGGAAAGTCAATGAAATTCTAGAAACCGTTATGTTAAAAGTCTTTCCAATGAATACATCCCAGAAGTGAAATTGATGAAATACGCGCCGTTGATGTTCAGTCTGATCAAGTCGTGTTCAACTGCACCTTGTCACAGGTAATTCACTAATTCACTACGTAGCCAGTGTTAGCCAATCACAGCGAAGTATGCACATCGTTGAAATCGCAGGTTACTCCTGTTACTACCAAGTGTTTAAACCTCTCCGTAGTCCTGCTGTTCTACACCGGTTGGTACATTACAGTAATTTTTCTTTGTTGAAACTCAATTTGGGGGTATTCAATTTGCCGGTTCAATGAGTGTTAGGGAGTGTATTTACTGTGTTGAAGGGGCGGCTGTCACTTGAAACTCATCCACTCTTAAATCCTATTAATGCAGGTTAAAGGTTCCTTAAAATAACGCGATTTAATCCCAGTGAATTGGCAGGGCTTTAATCTCGTTTGAACGATGGGATTCGTCATTGATAGCCGTTTGGTGCCTTGTTTACACTGTCAACAACTAGGGCCTACACAAACAGAGATGACTGTTAATGTCGCGGTGAGTAACCTCTTCCATTACGTCGATCGGTGTTGACAAATTCGAAGACATGCCACACAGTTTTGTTTAGGTACAACAAACGAGTGAACGCAAATTTTGTTGTTGGAATTACAACTTTTTATTGTGACACAACATTGGAAAAATCAAGTAAATCCAGATTAACTGTAGTGCTTAGTGTGCAACATTCATTATAAGTGTCCTTGTAAAAAGCCGTGACTGGGAACTCGTGTGAGCTGTAGTATCATTGAGAACTTTTTCATCTGGCACCAGGAGCCAGTCCCACACCACCTATACCAGGGCATACAGGCCTGGTCACACACAAGCTTAATGACCCATAGTTTCTCAGGCTTTCACATTATTACTGGTTAAAATGCTTACCTTTGACCTAAATGTTAAACCCCATTGCTGAAACCAACATGTTACTGAATCAGTATGGGAGCATTAACCCTTGTGTTATCTTCGGGTCATTCTGACCCATCAGTCATTGTGACCCACCGTCGTATTGCGACAAATTTACCTCATACAAAAACAAAGTGAAGCATTTTCTTTTAACTGTCGGGCTGTCTCAGACCCCCCACATTGGAATGGTTAAAAGAAAATTATTTGTATTTGTTTTTGTATTGGGTAAAATTGGGTAAACACAACGATGGTTCGTTATGAACCTTTGGGTCATGTGACCCGAAGGCAGCACGAGGGTTAAAAACAAACGGTTTCCACAAGTGAATGTAGGTAGAATAGCCTGTAGACTTGGACTATAAATAACCAGATCACAGCTTTATATACCATTAAGCAGTGTCTGCCAACAGAAAATGATGACCAGAATACGTCTCAACCTCTGTGATAAGGAAACTCTATATCGTGACAAAAAAAAAAGTAATGCCACATTATATCAACACATTTTGAGAGTCCCCCCCCCATTCAAAAGGCTGTAGGGGGTGGGTGGTGGCCCCCCCACCACCCACCCCCTACAGCCTTCTGAATTAAGACATAGCTATGCGGAGGAGGTGGAAGGACCTGTAGAAGCATCGCGGATAGCGGCCGCCAGTCTTTCTCACATCATCATGCAATCACAAGGGACAAGCGTGGACCGACAACATCTATGACGTCACACAGTGTGACGTGTCATACAGGCTACACGTGAGCGCACGGCCCACGGGGACAGGGGAGGCCCGACGCACTGTTCTGGACTGAATGTGGACATGAAGAGCACACAGGGTGGACTGTACCTGAATTGCGAATACATCAGCAGTGAGGACTCTTCTCACAAAGCACCCCTACACAGTCGAGTTTCTGTTCACCCATCGATTAAAGAAAACAAACTCCAATAGTTCACCTATAAACCACTAATTACACTTGGTATGTAGTTAAAAATGACAGCATATATATATGCATAAAAACCATAAAAATTGCAAAGGAGTAAACTGAAAGAAAACAATTGCCTATTTGGATGACTTGTCTTGAGTTATGCAATACACTTAAGTAATATTTTTCTGATTTGATGTTGATCAACAAAATGTCATCATACCTAAAAAAGAAATGTTAAAACTTGGCTGCCCACATAGCAAAACATGTAATGAGTGAAAAAATAATGAGTGAAAAATAAGTTAATACTTTGTCAAATTAACTTGACCACAGCACCATTGTTCTCAAATATTCTGCTGACCTTAAAAAAAACAACCAAACTATGCTGATACTATGAAATTCCAAAGCCATCACTGCCACAAGAGACACTCCCATCTCTGGACATTTATCAATTATCATTAAAAACAACTAGCTAATCAGGCAATCTCACACAACTATCTTCCCGTCCTCAACCATCAGCAAAAAATCTAACTATGGTAATGACCCTCAGTGTCACAAGAGATTATGACACGTGTGCCATCGTCGCCAGGGATACCTTGTCTTAAGAAATGTGCCAACCAAAGGACGACTTGTAATGTTTTGGTTTAAACAGACATTTCTGCATTGGTAAACCGTAAACTGAACACATGCTACACATGAGGAACCTGACATAGCCGAACAGCAGTCACATGACTGCGTGTTGGGTTTAGCATTAGGACTTTGAGTAACTTATCCATATGATAATCAGACATAATGATTTAATGAGGTCCGAACTGTAGTAGCTTGGGAACTAAAAAGCAGTGGAGTAATACTGGACAGTTAGGGCAGGACAGACAGCAAAAGTGGAGGTAGACAGGTAGGACTGGAGGGAGGGGGTTAGACAGGTAGGTTTAGACAGGTTGAACTGGACCGATAGGTTTAGACAGAGAGTTAGACGAGTAAGGTAGGACAGGTAGGACTCCACAGGTAGGGTTAGAGAGAGGTAGGATTGGACACTGTCGGCAGAATCGCCCACAACGTCTCAGGACGCCACGAGGCAGAGACGCAGACAGACAGACGGGGTGTTCGCAGGTGGAGGGGGGTGACCAAAGAGGAGGAGGAGAAGGAGGGTGGGGGACACAAAAGGGGCATCCATCCACTCCCAACCCCCCCCCCCCTCCCTCACACCTCTCCGAAGTTGGTGTGGCCAGTCTCCTTGGCGTGCTCGCGGGCCTCCTTCTGTCCGACCAGGCCCGTCTGGCACACCATGCAGCGCAGCGCAAAGCGGTTGACGTCCGTGAACTGCCTCTTCCTGCGGGCCTCGTCAGCCAGCTCCAGGGCCTGCGCCAGGATCACATCGTCCGTGGTGGAGAACACAGTCTGGGGCGGCGCGTCCGAGCCGGGCGCCTCCTTCTGGAGGGGGTCGTAGTGGATGCCGTCGTAGATGAGCAGCACGCGCTTGTGGTAGCCGGCGTCCTCGCCGAAGCGGTCCACGCGGACCGTCTGCGTGTCCACCACGCCGATCTCGCACTGGTAGAACTTGGAGAGGATGGACACCTCGATGGCGCCGCCCCAGGTGTCGTCCCGGCGGATCCAGGCGCAGTACTCGTCGTTGGTCTTGCCCAGCACGGCCTCCGAGTACGCCGCGGGGTCGCTGGACACGATCTGGGCGATCAGGCCCCGCATCTCCGGGGCGCAGGCCGGGTCGTAGACGCCGCCCTCCACCACGTAGGAGACACTGGTGAACAGGCAGGAGTTGTCGGCCGGGACGACACGGCGGGCCAGCACCGGGGGACAGTCCAGCTTCGGGCCCTTTGGGATGGGGGTGACCACGGCGTTGGCATGGGGCTTGGGCTTGTTCTTCTCCTCCTCCACGATGAGCGTGTCACCTGGAAGCAGCAACGCATGGATGAATCTCTCACACGATCCCGGACGGTAAATACCCCATCATGCTTGACTCTGACCACCCAAGAGCTGTTCGAAGTAGAACTATGCACTTCTGATCCTTGATTTTCTGCTGTACTTTAACCCTCGTGCTGCCTTCGGGTCACATGACCCAAAGGTTCATAACGAACCATCATTGTGTTTACCCAATTTTACCCAATACAAAAACAAATAAAAATACTTTTCTTTTAACCTTCGCAATGTGGGGGGTCTGAGACAGCCCGACGGTTAAAAGAAAATGCTTCACTTTGTTTTTGTATGCGGTAAAGTTGTCGCAATACGACGGTGGGTCACAATGACTGATGGGTCAGAACGACCCGAGGAGAACACAAGGGTTAAAGATGCACTATTTGCATTATGCTTCTTTTTTTTTATAAAAGCAGCGAAATCAATGAAAAATCTAAAATACAGAAATGATTGATATGTAAACATACACAATGTATTTTATACTTTGGCACACATGGTTTTGTAAAATTATTGATGAGTGATATTTTTTCACAGAATAAATTTATTTCAATTTAAGGATTGTACTGTTGTGAGAATAAGATAATTCACCAAACGGTGTTTATTTATTTATTTATTACCCATGACCCTCATCTTTACCAGGGGCACCAATAATTCCGGTGTTGACTGTATACATTGTCCCTAGCCATGAGTAACTTCACTAACCTGCCTCAAACCCCTCCATGCTCACCCTAAACCTCAACCGAAGCAACCTCAGTACAAAACTACTGCGTAAGCCGTTGGTCTGAAACACACCTGATTTGATGGGGTAATCCTTGAGGTGGGCATCTCCGTCCCTCAAGTCCAGACTAGAAGGAGGGTAGCCCACCATAATCTTCTGGATGTCACAGGGGATTCCCGTCAGCTCCTCCACCTTGCTCTTCAGCTCCTGCACACAGGACTGGTGCGTCAGGCCCTGCATGATGTGGCTGCCGTTTTTGGTCTTACAACGTAGCCTCAACATCCTGGCCCCCTTTTACTCTGGAAGAAAAGGTTCAACGTCATCTGATGAGCACTGGCTTCTCACCACAGGCCCTGCTCAATGGTAAACAATCAATACATTGTATGCTTTTATCTTCATGCGACGTACAAGTGGGGATTTTAACATGGGACGTCTTGATCTGCAGTCATATGGTCTATCACTATTCTCAACAGGCTGCATGGCAGTTTAGGTAGACAACTAAAACAGTTTGTAACACATCAGATATTGTGGTAATAGTTAGTTATGTGATTAATATTGTCTTAGGAAAACCAAACGCAAACAGATATTAGGTTTGTATCAATGGACACAGCTATCTATCCTCCAAACATGCTGGTTAGGTAGCCTACACATGCCATTATGAGCTAACAATTTTACCTAGGTTGACAATAAGGCAGCTAGCTTGTTTAGATATTTGTTTAAATCTTTTAGCTAACAAATTATGTTATTGAAAAGCTCTGGTCTCTTGCTGTTGATTTGTGTGATTTCAGCCGGACTGAACAAGTACATTCTCTAAACAAGTAAACTGCTGATGACAGGAACTGAGTGAGAGAAGAACTCACTGAACTCAACTCTTTTGTTCTCTATTCAGCTAGCTAACATGCTAACAAGCTAGTTAGCTTCTTGGCTTACTTTAGCTAGCTGCCACTCCCAAATAGCGACCCAATGCCTATGCGCGATGAGTAGTGAAAACCGCTTAATATTGTATTATTAGTTTGCATTCTACAGTTGCTCCTTTGAGTGGATTGCCAACTACAGGACCACCTGATAGTAAGACATATTTGGCAGATAAGTTAGCTGGCTAGCTAGCTAACTAGCCTAGTAGTAGTAAGACTACAAAACATCCAGTTTGCCTGGATGTCTTTTTAATTAGATTGCTTTTTTGTGCGTTAGCTATCACACCATTTGTCATTTCACCCACAAACTACTATATTTGACGCGTATCAATTTGTAAAAATGAACATAAATAACGTTTTGAATCGCTCGTTATTTAGCCGCTTACCAGAAGTAAACTGTCAATGCCTCAAATACAAGCAAGTATAAATCTTGCGTTATACGTCACACGTACACAGCAACATAATCATGCGTACTCAGTGTTGTGACGTGAACACAATGGATTGCCATTGCTGGTGGGAATGATTTTATTTGATATGATTTTAACGCATTTAAATGGCTACCTAAATACAGATAAATATCAATAATAGAAAGGAAGCAATATCAAAATCAATTAGGCTCTTTGTTAGTTATTCAGAAGACTATTTGACACCAGGAGAGACTATGATACTCTTTAATACTATAATAGTAGATACACTGTTAAACCACATGATGTTGATATGCGGTTATCAATATTTAGAAAGCATAGTCACCAAACCTAGACATTTACACATGGAAATGCAAAGCATGATTGCACCATCTTGGCCATATTACCGTCTGTGGTTGAAAAGACAACTATTGTAAAACTATCAAACACAGCCCATTTGCCATATTTCTTTGGAACCTTAAATTCAGAAAAATGACTTTGTATCAGAAAATTCAAAAGCTCAAATATTTGCCAAAAATGTACATCCTCTCACTTTCACAATCATTGATAAAGTGTGCGTCAGTTGACTACATTTAACATAATTCACAATCGCTTGAGTACCAGCATTTGCATCACAAAACTCACAAACTCTGCTCAGTCTTACACATTCTCAGTTTCCAAATGTAAAACGCCCTGGAATATCAAATATATATTTGACCTGTCAGTTAAAATATTACTGAAAATATCCCATATAATGTGATACACGACATACCTGTGACAGAACAGGAGAAAAATCCTGTTTGTTTTTGTTTAGGACATCAGTATTACATACATAAGCCACATTCAATTGCATTCAGAGATAAAGATGTTATCCATTTGAAGCATGGCCATTGCTTCACTATTACCAGGAACTTGGTTCTGTAGGCTGGACTAAATGCTCCCAAAGCAACACTTGTGCAAGAGTCTTATTTGGACAATCATTAAGACAGAAACGTGACTTTTCCTTGTTTATAAATGTTCTTTTACCCTCAATATCACTGTTCTTCTAACCTACATATCATTAGCTGCTGCTGACATTAATAATGCAAAGATTAATATGTATTTTCACAACTATAATATCACTTAGAGATCACTTATAAAGCATTAGGCTGTCTAAAACATACAAAGTACCAATACGAACAAGCTCTATGCTGACCTGCAAAATGACAATATCACAATGCCATATTTGGTTAGTAAGGTGAAGGGTGGATTCATCTGGAGACTGATGGAACTGTTCTACAGTAATAATTGCCACTCACCCATTTGCATTGAATGCGATTAGGATTACACAAAATTAGGATTATTTATAAAGACATTAAGATTTACAACCATATATGATTTCGGTTAGACCGCTAGGAGACAAGAGGAGCAGAACCAAAAATTCCAAATACTTGTACCTGTTACAAATGGCAAATAAACGTGTAACTTGTAACTCAATATGCCTGCCAAGTCTCTTCTATTCAACAAGTGTAGCTGTACACTTGCAGCATGAAAATACCTCAAAGCATCCACAGAACAGAGAGCAATAAACAGTGCCGCATGTCGATGACGCGCGTCTCTGTATTGGCACACATGTAGGAGGTGTTTTCAGCTAATGTTGCACCACAGAGCATTTAAACAGGCATGCAGGAAACGATGAACAAGGCTGGGAGGAGGAGGGAAGGATGAACAGATGAATGCAGCTCCAGAGCAGACAAACGGAGGGGTAGCCAGTCTGGTCCAGAGGCTGACATCGCAGTCACTCAGAAGCGGACACAGCCACTAGACTCTGTTGGGCTGTCAAGGTCGATTCCATCACACAGGGACTCCTTGAATACAAACAAATATGATGGGTGGTTAGCAGTAATTATAGTTTCAGTGTCATCTCACAATCTCAAAGTGCACGCAGTATGACAAGCACTAAACAAGGATCTCTTAAAGGATAGATTTAAAATGTTACTATATCGTCTCTGAGAATACAATATATATTCCATGGCATCAATTCAAATTCAATCAAATATTGTCTTTTTAACAATGTATGTCCGAGTGTATATATATGTATATATATTTGTTTGCAAAGCCATTATAAGAGATAGTGTGTGAAGTTTGGTACAAGAAGACATTGTCAGGGATCCATCACATAGCCTACAGTACATCCATCACCTTGCAGAATCTAGTGATCAATCAACAGACATCTGTATTTGAAAAACATTTGGCAATAAAAAAAGCCATTGTCACAAGACAACAAAAAGGTTAGGTGCTCTTTGTAAAAGTATATGAATTAACCAAGGCATACTCATCAGTATAAACTAAATACATGAAACAGAAGAAAAAAAAATATTTCTTGTTTTACATTTTTATGATTGACAATATGGATAGTAAACAGTCAAATGAAAAGTAAATGGATGTATTGGCAGCCTGGAAGTTCTCCATGATACTCACAAACAACTGTTTCCTATACGAGTCTGTGAAGGAACGGGGAGAGGGAGGGAAGGAAGGGAAGAAGATAAGAAAGGAGAGGAAGGGGGAGATAAAGAATGAGGGGAAGGGGGGGAGAGAAGGAAGGAGGGGAAGGGAGGGAGAGAAGGAAGGAAGGGAAATAAAGAAGGAGAGGAAGTGGGAAGATAAAGTATGAGGGGAAGGGGGGGAGAGCATGAAAGAGAAGAAGGGAGGGGGAGATGAAAGAAGAGGGAGAAGGAGGGAGGAAGGGAGAGAGAGAGAAGGAAGGAAGGAAGAGAGGGAGGGAAGGAAGGAAGGAGAGAAAGAGAGAAATGGGGAGAAGAGCTTGAAGCAATGTACTCACAAAGCCAACATACCCACACCAGCAGAAGTGCTTTGAATATGCTTCTCATAGCACTTATGAGTGGAGAGGGTTAAAGGATGCCCTCCAAAATGTTTTCTAGAATTTTTTGCACTGTACGCATATAGCATGTGTGTGTGTGTGTGTGTGTGGCTGTGTATGTGTGAAAGAGATGTGTCCTGTATACGTTAAAAAGGTAACCGGTGGTGAAGCCAGACA